>NC_136903.1:18727256-18901137 GCF_949606895.1 Notothenia rossii
ATATTACCCTTCCTGTACCCGGGCCTGGTGACACGATGGAATTAAGAGAGCTCAGACCCTCACTTATAGGTCGGAACATGTCATAAGTATAAATACATGTAGGAATAAATTAATTAATAAATACAGGAATAAATAGTATGCAGTTTTTTCGGGAAGATTCACTGTGTGGGCTGTGGCTCAGCTGGAAAGCAGTTGACTCAAAACCGCAGGGTCCCTGGTTCTACTGAACAATGCGTATTTTTCTTGTTTATAAAAGCTACAGCTTTGCACCTGCGTCTTGGCCATGTTTCGCACTGGAACACACCGCAAAGACTTCAGCCGACGGCCAAGTTGCACGTACGAACTGCGCATGCGTGAGTGGCAATTACTCTCCTTACCAGCAGGCGGCGGTAGTGTGTATTCGTCATTCAAAAGAGGCAACAACTGGAAGACAGACTGCGTGATACACCAAGAGAAGAAGAACAGATTGCTGATATAAACAAACAACAAATAGCGTGTGTGTTCCATTTTCACTCTACAGCGAGAAGCTCACGGGGCTTGAATTCGTTAAATGAGATCTCAGATTTGCCTTCTTAATAGTTTGTTTTGGTCCCTCACATCCGTTTCGCTTCTCATGCACTGATTCCCTAAGCTGAACAGCCAATCAGAGTGATTTATTTTGCCGACTGCCTTTGGCCGACTGCGGCCGATTCAACACGTTGAATTGGTGGGTTTTCGGCCGAAAAGGCGTCGGCCCGGCTTAAAAGACCCAACGGTGCGGGACACACCAATCTGAGTAGGGCGTGTCAACACTCATCGTCGGCCTGACACCCACCGACGCCGATAATCGGCCTGGTGTGTCCGGGCCTTAAGAGGCTTTAGGCTTCAACTCGCCATCACTACTAACAGGTCTCACACAAAGACATGATACATGCTGCACATGTCACACATGCAGCCAGACGAGAAGGAAGAGAGCGACTGCCGCCTTTGTCAGGTCCTTTATGGAGGGGTTGGGAGCACCTGAGGAAGAGGCTGCACCTGGAGGGAGACAATCAGGAGGAAAGGGAGAGAGACACACACAAACACACACACACACACACACACACATACACACACACACACACACACACACACACACACACACACACACACACACACACACACACCACACCACACCACACCACACACACACAAGCACCCACTACGGCACGTAACAGTCACACATACAAATATGTGTGTACCTACAAATTCAGAGCTTCATACAATTTGCTTTAAAGCTGCATCACTATTCCTTGAAGGAATAGGCTTATTCAAATGCTGAGACACAAAGAGGTACACGAACAAAGACACACCATCTGGGTGAGTATAAATGACTGGCATTACGTAGCCACAGATGCCTTTGTTTTGGATGGCAGAAAGCCCCGGCTTTAAGACACAAACAAACATATAAATACCAATCGAATGAGCAGAGGCATTGCATAAGGGAGTTTTTATGTTTTTGATATGTATCCCATGTGGTTTGTAAGTCAGTTAGGTGTGTGGAGAAATGAGAATGTGATGGGAGACAGACTAGTAGGTCTAATGTCGGTAAGGGTCAAGATCCAAAGAGTCTCAGAGGCCTGGGGGTCTGCCTCTGGCTGGACAACACATCATCAGTGTCAGACCTAAAAAACCACACACACATTCATATGAGGAAGGATAAACAGGCAAACATTCATGCTTTCCTAAAGTACATTCGCTTGGGCCTCCTGCTCTAGCTTTCTTATCTTACACCTCTGGGGGGTCGGAGCAAGGCTGTGGGAGGTATGCTTTTGAAGCATCCATACACGCGCACACACACACACACACACACACACACACACACACACACACACACACACACACACACACACACACACACACACACACACACACACACACACACACACACACACACACACACACACACACACACACACACACACACACACACACACACACACACACTGCCATGCTCTTTTGCTGTCCTCTGAACACAGCTGTGTTGTTTTAGGCCCTGACAGCAGCCACCTGATGGATCATTATGTATGGTAAATGAAAAGAGCGGACCATAAACATTAGCACGCTACTTACCCTACTTGAATGTGAATGTGTGAATACACACACACACACACACACACACACACACACACACACACACACACACACACACACACACACACACACACACACACACACACACACACACACACACACACACACACACACACACACCAGTTTTTGACCCCTGGCTCCCCAGCCCGAGGTTGACACTCACCACACCCAATTCAATATATTTCCTGTTTCAGGGGTCATTACCATGTTTAACGCACCTTGGATACAAATCAGGTGTGAAAATCTATGTGTGTACAGGGTGGCATCTATCAAGCAGGTGATTTGTAATATTAAGCCATTCGGATTGATTGTTTGGGGGTTAGGGAAAAATACTTTCGTGTTTTATTGAATGAATTTAGAGTCATGCAAGGAAATATTTGCCTGATTTTGTTACCATGACCTTGTTATTTGTGATAAAGCTCTTATCCATTTGTGTGTGTCCCAGGTCAGACTGGATGACCGTGTTGTACACACAGATCGGGGTCTCCTGATTCGCTCCCTCCAAACCTCTGATGCCGGTGTGTACGTATGCGTTGCTCAAGAGCACACAGACTTCACCCACACTCTCCTCCGTCTCAAGCTTCAACTCGTTACAAATGGACAACTGGATGGAAAGCCCAAGCCCAGTGAAGACCCTGCAGTGGATCTACGCCACGGCGTGGATTCCCGGCAGCACTATAAAGACTACCTGAGAGTGATGAGCTCCCCCTTCGGCTCTCTGGAGGAGTACTGTGATTCACTGTGGCTGGAGAAGAGGCCAACAAGAATACGGGGACGAGGCTTAGGAGCTGGAAAATGGAAACATATACAGGAAATGAAGAAGAGCAGGAACAGGAGACAACACAGAGAGAGGGAGGAAGAGCGGGAGCGAGGGAGAGTGGTGAGGACAGCAAATCAGGGAAGGGCGTGGTAAAAAAAAACATTCAGGGTTAGTTGTCTATTCTTGAAAAAGCAGAACGTGACACAGAACAGATACATTCATAAGCAAGCAAAATCTAAGCTTGTTTATATGGTGTGAAAGACCAGTATTAATTTCAACGAGCAAATTTAATAGGTATTAAATGAGCGAAGAGAAGTAGCTGTGTCTACGTCATTTATTTCATCTGCTAACACCTGTTCTGTTGTAGAAAACATGCTTTTAAAACCGTCATTCAGACTGAATGACCACATTTTTGCAATGTTAAAAACGTTGCTAAGTTATCTATCAACTTCTATTGCAGCCACAGTGATTATGGAGATAAACTGACCAGATGAAGGATTGCAACATTAATGCCAATTCCTTCAGTTGCCACTGGCAAAATATACCTCCCAATCATACAGACTGAAGCATAATGGAGGTGATCCTTTGACCTTTTTCCAAAATTGCTGAGATTAGAAAAAAATAAAAGTAACAGACTTTGCTTTTGGTGATGACAATGGATTAATGTTGAAAGACTGTAAATATTTATATACCATGTACAGGAGATTTGGCATGCTGAATTTAGTCTCATTACTGACATAACTATGATAATCCTGTATTATGCTTGAGCTGACAAAATGTCATATTTTTGTACAAACTTTTCACTCGTATATACAGTACTGTAGATTTGATAGTTTTTCTTAATTGCTGAAAGTTATTTAAATAAATGTTCTTGGAAACTCTGTGACCTGAATGCTTGCTTACTTTGTGTGAAGAGATCAAATCAAAACACAGAAAATCTATGACTGTAAAAATGCAGTCACAGGCACTCTTGGGCAAACAGCAGACACGGTGGAGAATGGACTAGGCTTGGTTCAGCTGAGCCTCTCCTGATATAGCATCACAAGTCCCTGTACACTGTATGCAGATGTCACAATGATTCAGGACCAGCTGGTCTCTTGTATAGTGTGTGTGGGCAACTGTGTTTGTGTGAAAGGGAGTACGTGGGCATTTTCAGGAGAAAACGTAAAAGTCTGTGATCAAACTAAGACATTTTCATTAAAAAACTGATAATACTGTAGGAGCCATTTTATGGGTGTTGTTGGCGTGTCAGTTTACTTTATTTATATTTATAGTGCAATATTATTTGAAACACTTGGTGGCGGGGGTTAGCTGCACCGGGGATTATAAAAGGGGTCATAGGTGACTGGAAGAGTGAGGACACAGGAGGAAGAGCACACGAATCTAACTAGCCCAGCAGATGCTCAAAATGCAACCATTCACTCAGTCATTAAACCTTGGTAATGTAAACTTTTCAATAACATCATTCTAAACTGTGCCAAAGGACCGGAAAGCATCTGTTATGTGTCTGTGTCTGGATCACTCATAATCCTGTGAAGTAATGGAAAAAAGAATATAGGACATTAGAACAACGAAATTGCCATTACTAATACCATTCAAGTTGCTTGCATTTAATGCTGACAACAGTATGACAAAGATTTCTCAGTGCTACAAATGTTTTCTCTGTAGAGCTCTAGTGACACACACATATACAGTAAATGTATAGTCTACATTCACTGTCGCACCTGCAGTTGGTGAACACAAGCCTACAAAAATGCTAAATGTTAAGTAGTTACACCAACTTGGGTTGAGGAAGAATAAAGCCATCTACATAATACATCAACAACAAACTATTGTTTTCCGTTATTAATAATAGGTTTGATGCACCACCCAACCACCACCAAACAACAATCCAAATGAAACTGTTTCAATACTACTATACTTTCTATGATGCCAAAAAAAATTTGATGGCCCAAATACATAATGGAGTATTACAAAACAAATTATAGGTTATCAACTTCATCCAATCATATTTTGCAGTATGCAAGCAAACATGCTTTTCTGGCTATTCTGACCCACAACCCTGATATATGACCAAGAGGGTTATAGACTAGTTCAAGGCAAAATGATATGACCTATAATTATGTCCCAATTGTATGCATACTGCATGCAACAGTGAATACTTTGTTAAGGCAGCTGCATAGTACTGCAAGTAAAAAATAAAAATAATGTGTTATGGAACCAGACACACCTGACAGGTGCATGCTGGCTGTGTTCTTTGTCTAATTGTCTCAGATTTGTCACTTTTCTGGTTAATTATTTTAAGTTATGCTAGGAAATGCAAATTGTTGTTTGGGTTTGAAAATAAGTAATAGTGGTTTAATTTGTATATCAAAATAGTTTGTTGTAGCCTACATGTCTTCTTCTGGGTATCTCATATATTATGTTTATTCTTATAAGAATTGACATGTCACAATCAGATTGTTTTTCTGATTGTCTCCTATGGTGCAGCCAATTTCTGACACTGATCCCTCCCGCTATATGAAGACTATAAAAACATGTTCCTAGTTAGCCTTTGAATTATTTTTCTGATTTCATAGGCCTCTTCAATTTTTGTCTCTATGGTGAGGCTTGGCATGTTGTTTCCTTACATTTTAAAAATACCAGCATGCACCTAATTTCCTTGTACTGGCCCTATGCACACAGTCAGGACTGCCTAGACCGGTCTCTCACTTTGTGTTTCTCTACAGTGATTTCTCCACGTTTCTTATAACAAAGACAATAAATATTTCAACACTGCCTCCTTGTCTATAGTTTATTTATCAGTCAGCAAAGAACAAACTACATCTTCCCAAAAAAGGAAACAGCATAGGGACACCAGTAAAGCACGAGAACAGACTTTAGCACAGTATTACTTAAGAAATCAAATACACCACGAACGGTATACGTCTCTGAGTAATGTGCATTTAAAATAAACTGAATTAAATGTTTAGATTGTAATCACAATTTAAATTTTAGAGAAGCACAGTTCAAATGGCATACATTTTGTAGAAATAAATGTAGCCTACTTGCAGCAATGTTTTGGCTAAGATCAGTGTTGTTTGCGTCCTTTGCATACACATGATGAACAATTCCCCCATCTGCCTCTCACTTTCATCATGGGATAAAGGCAGAGGATAATTACGAAAAATGGCCAAGGGAAAAAAAAAAACGGAATTTCAAAATGAAAAGTTAGAGAGATGATGAAAACTTTAAGAGATTGAAAAAGGTATGAGAATGTACCAAAGGCATTAGCAAAGCATTGGCCGTTGGTAAAGTTAGAGACGTCGGTCACGTTTATGCGGTGTTTCCAGCACGGTCCTCACTGTCTGCAGTTCTCGCTGCTGCCAGCAGTCTCCGCCGGAGAATTTCGACAAAGTAAATCGCTCTTATTGGCTGTTCAGGTTAACCGAATCAGCGCCACATGGAGTCTCTTCATTTTTCATCTTATCTAAGCTTTCTAACGCTCGGATATTTTCAGAACGACATGGGCATCGGAAATGAGGCGGTGAGTCAGAGTGGTGTGAACGTGGTTTGCATGGCTGCCTAATGTTGTATCACAAAATCGGCTTGTAGGCTATAGCTACAGGTCTTCCGGTTTCCAGCTGATATTACGCAGGCGCTGAAAGCTAAAGCTGGCCCTATGTCCAAGGCTGTAGTCTTAAACATGTGTTCAAGTTCTTCGATCCTGGTTTAGTGGGAAAAGGTTGCACCAAACTGCACCTTATTGATGATGGCAACCTTCACTAGAAAAAACTAGGCCCTACTTGTTGGTGATTTTGTTTTAAACATTGTCTGTAAAAAGTGTGTAACAAGATGATTACAAATGTTAGGTTGTTTATCCAGTAACTTCCTATCTAAATAATGTACCTTGGTTTTACTTTACTAAATAAGAGGTGTACTTTCAGGTGTTGTTTCCTTGTATGGAGCTTTTCCCAATGTAGGCACATTTGGGCATCAGGCAGTTGTGAATCAATAAATCAATCAATCAATGTTTATTTATATAGCCCAATATCACAATTGTTACATTTGTCTCAGTGGACTTCACAGTTTGTACAGAATATCAGTATGACAATACGACACCCTCTGTCCTTAGACCCTCACATCGTACAAGGAAAAACTTCCAATTGTTATTGTTGAATGAGTTAACCTGAACTTCACATTTGGCTGGAGAGGCACCACTGAGTAAAGATGACTTGTTGCAAGACAGGCAGACAGAGGCAGTGGGGGGTCCAACAAGGAAACTAATTTCAAGGAAGGAAACCAGATTTTACGAAAGGAAGTGCTTCATTTGATGTGATTGGTGTAATGAGCTGTCTGTTTAGGACCCCATGTAGTGTCCTTACAGGATACACAGACAAAGTCACATGCACATTATACTCCCTATTCAGTGTTTTCCCAAGCCTTGCAATCCATGAGGATAAATCTAAATCAGAGACAGTGAATGAGATTGGGGTTTTGACCCAGGTTTGACACTGTAAATTCTGTGACTGAACTTTTGTGGCCCCGGTTTAAGAAGTGGTTGGTGTGCAGCTATTTTGGATTTCCGTGTCAGGAATCATTACATTCCTGTAAAAAAAACATTGTTCAGTTAAAGCTGTGTCATATAGCTATAATTGTTATTCTGGGTCAGTTACAGTGAGTAAAACATGTCACAATAATTATCAACAGTATCTTTTGTTTGATGACACTTATAAATAACAATAAAGATAGCAATATCGGTTGACCTGAATTTGTCATTCTGTCTGCCTCTATCATACTGACACCAATGACCAGTTTAAGCAAGTATGTCCAGGTGCAAGAGTTTAAAGGTAAGGTATTTTCTAATAAACACTAGGTGTGCCACAGCAAACTTCCACAGGACCCCCGGAGGATCAAGATATCAAACACCATGACAGGATAGATGAGAAGAGAGCGGAATTGAGATGTCAGACCGGAGAGGTGTTCCTGGTTCAATATTACAGGGTATTTACGGCTGTGCAGATGTGTGTATTTGTCAGGTGTTGACAGTGAACTTCTGGGCTGGGCGGAGAGAGCCAAGTGTTGCATGGGAGCTGTCGGGCTGGGCGGTATTGATGGCTGCCTGGGGGTATTGGAAGGCAAGAGGTATGTGTGTGTGAGCTACAAACAGTTGTTCCCTGCGAGTAATGACTACTTGTGTTCTCTCTGCCTGATTTACAGACGTACATGATCTATCCTCACTCCTGAATTTGTGGCAGGACAGGCAGGATGCAGTGAATATCCTGAACACACCCTCTGATAGATGTTTTCATTGGTTGTGTTTGTAGAGCTCCCTTGAAATTCCATGTAAATGAGATGACTCCTGTGAATGCTCCATACCCCGTCGTTGCGAATGCTTTGTAAATATGGCATGCACGTTTTTCGTGTCGGCTGTGGGGTCGTCGCTGCTGATTGGATATCGGGTGTCACTTGGAGTTGTGCATCCATGCATATCTGCTTTCACCGAGGTTTGGA
Organism: Notothenia rossii; assembly: GCF_949606895.1. Taxonomy (NCBI): domain Eukaryota; kingdom Metazoa; phylum Chordata; class Actinopteri; order Perciformes; family Nototheniidae; genus Notothenia; species Notothenia rossii. The sequence continues at coordinate 18,735,622 of NC_136903.1, forward strand.
TCAGGCCCATGTTCTTCTCATTAGAGGTCAGGGGTTACAAGAAAGGCTGCTGGGTTCAGACATCTCTGGTATCAAAGAAGCAGAGTTGCAAGATACTGATTGTAATCATGTGTCTAGAGTCTCATCAAATATCAAACATTAAATTAAATGATATGGCTGTTGTTGTAGACTTTCCCTACTGGGAAATGATAATGTTTCTCCAAAAAATGTCAAACATGAGAAAACTTCCTGATTATAAAAACAACTGTCTCGTTTTATTTCTGGCCGGCACATGCATTCAATGTGATGTTATTAACTGCTGTTGGTATGACTTTGTTGCTAACAGCAGTCAGATGTAGAGACAACAACCTATACAACTAAACACATCTTACTCCAATCCAACCCTTAATAATTGTATTATCTCAGATTCATCTGTAACTTGGGAGTGTCTCTAGTAATTGTAGACTGCAGAATTGAAAAAGAAAAGATTGTGTAGTCCAAAGGATTTGGTTGTGTTCATTTTTAAATAAGTATATCATTTTAATATCTCCCCAAGTGCATTACTCATGTTACCATATGATCTCATTAAGTCGCCTATAGAATCCTCATGCTACAGACATGTGAAAAGGATTAAAGAGGAGCAGACCTCCACATGAAGTGGTCAGGTTTCCACTGATTAATCATAACAGCAGTTCAATTAGAGCATAACATTCAATGTTTATGGTACTGCAAGTGTCATCAAGTTTAAATAAATGTAAGGTTTGTGTTACCCGTTTCAAAGAAGAAGTTCATTAAATGGGCTCCTGTCTAGAATATGATCTACAGGAGATGCTGTAGAAACAGTACTGCTGCAAATCCAAATGCTAAACGATGATGTATCGAATCATTAACTGGCCAAGAATCCGATCTTTATAGAGAACCGCAGTGAAGCGTCATAAAACCCGGAAGTAAACTTCTTCTGGTTCCTTCGTCAAAAACCAATGCAATTTCTCCTTAGGATTTTGGAAAATAGCTCGAAATAAGGTCTGTGGTTGACACACATTTAAGAGAGGGATCACGTTTTGTTCAGCCGGATAATCTCCACATGTCAACCCTACTTTTATAATTTTTGAATCATAAATCTAGTCGCCAGGAGCAAAATGCTAACATTATGCTATCGACGAACTACAAGCCAGTACAGCAGCAGGGTCGCACGACTTCAACGTCACGCCAACTTAAGATCGTTTCAGCTGACTTGCACTGAAACTGCACTTTGAACACTTTAAATATATTAACATTTTAAACCGTATACCCCGGTTATCTAGGCCCGTTTTGTTTTGTTTAATGTATACCACGTTCATCTAGGCCCTTTTTGTTTTGTTTAATGTATACCACGTTTATCTAGGCCCTTTTTGTTTTGTTTTATGTATACATGTCACACCGTGGGAAACGATATTTCGATATTTCTGGATGTATAACACGTGTCGAATTTTTTACAATAAAGCTGACTTTGACTTTCGCGCGCTTGCATATTTTAACAAAGCTTTTCATTTTAGCCACAATGAATTTAACTAGAAGTCATGGCTGTGTCAATTACCAGTCTGATATCGTTTTACAAAGATGACAAGAAGAGTGTAGATAGGAGAGAACCACTACAAGTCAGGACACATAAAACAGTGCAGCCTAGATGAATGTGTGCTTACCGGTGTTGTCAGGGCTAGCATGAGGGACAAGGTTTATAGTGTCGGTGAGTAGTGATAGCAAGAGTACCGGTAACCTAGAGTTCATTTATTCACATTAATTCCCATCAACAAATCAATTTTATGTGTCACATGAAATCTTTATTAGGCAAGGCAAGGCAAGTTTATTTATATAGCAGTTTTCAACACAAGGCAATTCAAAGTGCTTTACAAAAAATTAAAGACATTAAGAAAATAAAATAAACTTTAAAAGAAAAAATACATGGATAAAAGTTACAGTGCAGTCTAAGATATGAATAGTTCAATTAAAAGCAGCGATAAAAAGAAAAGTCTTCAGGCTGGATTTAATAGTAAGAGTTGCAGCGGACCTGCAGGTTTCTGGGAGTTTGTTCCAGATATTTGGAGCATAATAACTGAACGCTACTTTACCATGTTTAGTTCTGACTCTGGGGACAGAAACCTGACCAGTCCCTGAAGACCTGAGAGATCTGGATGGTTCATCATTTAGCAGGAGGTCAGAAATGCATTTTGGTCCTAAACCATTCAGTGCTTTATAAACCAGCAGCAGTATTTTGAAATCTATTCTTTGACACACAGGAAGCCAGTGTAAAGACTTCAGAACAGGAGTGATGTGATCCACTTTCTTAGTGTTAGTGAGGACTCGAGCAGCGGTGTTCTGAATCAGCTGAAGCTTTCCAATAGATTTTTTAGTGAGACCTGTGAAGACACCATTACAGTAGTCCAGTCTACTGAAGATAAAAGCATGGACAAGTTTTTCCAAATCCTGCTGTGACATTAGTCTTTTAATCCTAGATATGTTCTTTAGGTGATAGTAAGCTGATTTAGTAACTGTTTTAATGTGACTGTTGAAACTCAGGTCAGAGTCCATGACTACACCTAGATTTCTGGCGTTATCTGTTGTTTTGAGCATTGCAGACTGAAGCTCAGCGCTAACTTTTAAACGTCCTACCTTGGCTCCAAAAACCATTACCTCAGTTTTTTATCTTTGTTTAATTGGAGAAAGTTCTGACACATCCAGTCATTGATTTGTTCAATGCACTTACTCAGTGTTTGAATTGTAGATAGTCTCCTGGTGAAATGGTTACGTAAATTTGTGTGTCATCCGCATATCTATGGTAACTTATTTTGTTGTTCTTCATTATCTGAGCCAGTGGTAGCACGTAGTAGTAGTAGTAGTTCTGCATTGCAGAAGAGGCCCCAAGATTACAAATATTAAACACCAGAAAACACAGAAATATCCATGAAATAAACATACAGTAGGCTATAAACAATTAAAGGGATAATTGGGAAGGCATTACAAATGTAAATACATTTTAAATAATAAAACAATCCCACCACCACAGGTATCTACAGGAGAAGGGGGAATTCTCTCCACAAAATGTGAATACCCATGTGGAGAATGGAAATGCAGTCATGCGGCTGCATGAGCCATCTTTGCCATCCACAATTTCAGCTCCACTGTCAGTGGAAGAAGCCAAAGGCAGCTAAACGTATGCATTCAGTGGAGGATGTTGCAATGTTGTGGTTGTTAGAGTGTTAGGTTTCCTGTCAGCTCGTCTGTTGGGAAGATATCAAATATTAGTTTCATGGAAGTCACCCCGTCACATATAAGAGCATTAAGACATACAGTACATAGGTTAAAACAAAAACATCTAAAGATATAACCTTGCACTTTGATAAGTCTCGTGAACATTTTCACTATTTTGACATTTTTATAGATCAAAATTGAACTAAAGAAATAAATGGTAGATTAATCCATATTGAAAATAGGTGTCAGATGCTACACTAATTATAATAGTTATATTTCTTAATTATACAAAAGTATGTGAGGGATGGGATATTAAATTGAATATAAATGTAAAATATACATGTGATTTTACGTCCAAGAGAAGCTATGGAGCAGAGAGTTCTCTGCCCGCAGAGGTGATGTTATTAGTTCAATATGTCAAACTGATTTCCCTGACTACAATCTTTAGTTACATGGTGAAACGTTATGCTGCTTGTACTAATTAGACTTATCATATAAGCCACACAGGTTTTAATAGGATTTATTCATTATCTTTACTTATGTTGCGGTCTTTTCAGCAGCGCCATCTCTAAAACGGCGATACAGTCACTACCCATCATTTACATTTCACCGTGACATGGACAAAAATGTAACGTCGGCTTACCTCATGGCACGAATCCAGACTCTCCTTTGGAAAACATTGGCCGGGAAACGATAGAACAAGCACGTTTCATGCGAGGACCTGTGGCTGCAACCCGGAGCAAAGCAACAAACTATTGCGTTGCTAACTAGTAGCGCTAGCTTTAGCTAACGTTAGCAAACGAAACGAACTGCCGAGTAAAATTGGAAAACACTGGTAATTAATCATTCTATAATTTGTAAAACTACGGTGTTAAAAACGACAATTTCAAAAATACAGATTATAATGGTCATATATAGATATACAGATACTAAAGATAGGCAGGTACTTGCTTTCAAGCAGAACACAGGGGAAAACAAATTTAGCGGGAGTGTTTACGTGTTAGGCGTAATGACGTACAACGGCCTCGACCATTTCTGTAGTCTTCTTCTTCTTCTTCTTCTTCTTCTTCTTCTTCTTCTTCTTCCTTAGTGTTTATTGGCGGTTGGCAAACCAAATTTTAGGTGCATTACCGCCACCAACTGGACTGGAGTATGGACAAGAGACTATGCAGAAAACAATAAACAAATAAAACTAGGGGTGCACCGAATGGGAAATTCTTGGCCGAAACCGATACCGAAAATAGGAAACAGTTGGCCGAAAACCGAATGCCGAAAGGCCGAAAAATGATTAATAGAAATATATATATATATATATAATGTATACATTTTTTACCAATGTTGTTCAGCTGCCTGATTATGGAAAAATAAATGATTATGGCAAAACTTAACTTCAATAATAATCACTATTATGGGTCCATAAAACATTTATTCAGCACTTTTGAATGCATACAGTACATTAATTCCAAGTCAAGTGCATTTTCTTTTCTCTGTAGGATAACTACAACAAAGTGCATTCAGAACAAAGCCAAGGTGCTTTAAAACTGCATAAACATCTAGGCCAGTAGGCCTACAACAAAATAGTGTAAGTAAAGACTGTGACAGCCAGGCCTTCAACAACAAGAAATGCACCTATAAGTGCATGCATACAAATCCACATGAATTTAACTATTTACAAATGAAATTACAATTGAATTTCAAGAATCTGTAAATAAGGCTGTCTGTCCTCATAAGCAAAGTAGTAAACATTGTATAAAGATACATAACGTGAAAACTGGATACAAAATCCACAATCAATTACAAATTAAATTACAATTTCAAGAATCTGCAAATAAGGTGGTCTGTCCTCATGAGCAATGTAAACAACATTGTATCATTTAGATACCGAAAGTACAATATATTGAACACTGTGCTGCTGTCATTTCCCCTAATGATAACCTGAGATGGTGAATTATAACTCACAATGAAAATTGTTCAGGAAAGTGGGTATAGAGTAGACATGTGGAACTAGATAAGCTTATGATAAACCAGCCTTGTCTACTTATTAAGGAAAAGTGGGAGGTTCTTTTTAATGAACATTAGCTTCTCTGCTTTATCAGCCATAAGTCTGTTCCTCTTCTCATCAAGCACATGAGAGGCAGCGCTGAACAGTCTCTCGCTGTCAGTGCTTGTGATTTGATCTTACTCCGCATATTTGTCTGGGTGTTTTGATTTCAAGTGGTGGAGTAATCCCGAAGTGGTGAAAGTCTTTGCAGTTATACCCCCTCGAGAATTGTCAGCTGAACACGTTTTACAAATCGCAATCCGCGCCTCTTTCTCTGATATTTTTAAATATCTCCAAGCGGCAGACATGTTGTCTGTGAGCCAGCCGCGAGCATGGTCGCGCGCCGTGCTTGTCGCCGCGTTTTGATTACGTCATCACAACAACACGTTAGTTTACCAACCCTGAGAACCCTGTTCTCTGACATTCGGTGATATTTTTTCGGTGCTAGAACCCTTTCGGCCGAAAGTCGAAAGGGCCTTTTTAACCATTTTCGGCCGATAATTTTCGGCGGCCGAATATTCGGTGCATCCCTAAATAAAACAAACAAAAAACAACAAAATAAATAAAACCAAAACTCTAGATTATTTTAAATTGATCAATTTCTCTAAGAAACGTAATAAGCTCACAATACATATTGCCTGATGTTTTCCCTAACAGCCCTGATAGCGAAAAGTCAATGTATTTTGCTTTCTTCAGTGTTTGGAAAAGCACATTTCTCTGAATACTATATTTCCTGCAATGCAGCAAAACATGTTCAACCGTTTCTGGCTGGCTACAGTGTGTACACTTTCCGGTTGGATGCTTTCCTATTACCCGTAATGTATGATTGAGACCTGTGTGACCTATTCTCATCCGAGAAATGACATTTTCATCCCTTCTTTTAAACCCCACCTTCCTTCCATCACCCACATACCTTTGAATGTTATAAAGATGTCTTCCTGTGTCACTAAGGTCCCAATGATCTTGCCATGTTGTTTGCGCATATATATGTATGAATGTTTTAACCTCCGCTTTGCTGAGCGGAACTTCAATGTCTATATTCGTAATTCTGAGTGTTTGTTTGGCCAGAATATCCACCTGTTCATTACCCTCCACACCAACATGAGCAGGAACCCAGATGAAACGAGTTGCTATGCCTTTGATTTGCATTTTATACAAAATTAGAAATATTTCATTTATTATGTCCATTCTAAATGAAGATCTGCCTGATCGTATACTCGATAAAGCTGAATAGCTGTCAGATGCAATTACAGTATTATGTATTCCTTTCTCCTCTATCCATTCCAATGCCAATACCAATGCCAACAACTCTGTGGTGTATACTGACACATGGTCTGTTACCCTTTTCTTTATATGTGAATTACTCACTGGGATATAAACTGCTGCCCCTGCACGCCCTGTCTCTGGATCTTTGGAGCCATCTGTAAATAGGATTGTTGAGTCTGAGTGATATCTTGCAAAATAATTCTGGACTATGCGCCATACTGGTATTTCTTTCTTTTCCTTCAACTCTTTTTGTATATTGAGGTCTACACTTGGCAATGGGAATAACCAGGGTGGAATGGATGAGATTGCAACTGTGGGGCAATACTGTATTTGATTCAATCCTATACTTGCCGCTTTAACATCGCCAATCCATCTGAAACTTGTTAAATGTGACTCATTGTGCTCCCAGCAGTCTTTCAAAATACTTTTCGCTGGATGACTATCACTATGCCCCTGAAGGTTTACCCAGTATGCCAACATTAACTTTACTCTTCTTATCCTTAAAGGCATTTCTCCCATTTCTACCAGTATTGCTGATACTGGAGATGTTTTAAAAGCTCCACTACAAATCCTCAGGGCCTGAGCTTGTAGGACATCCAGCTTTTTAAGGTTTGATTCTGCTGCTGCCATGAACGCTATACACCCATAATCCAATACAGGTCTCATGAGTGCCCAATATATGTTCAGTAGTGATGACCTACTCGCTCCCCCCTCCTGTCCCATCAAACACCGAAGTACATTGTTGACCTTTTTACATTTACTTTGAACTTTTCCTATATGATTGCTCCACTTTAGCTTTACATCAAACCGAACACCAAGAAATCTTATTGTATTTACCTGTTCAAGAGGTTGCTCATACAATTTTAATGATACAGGAGCAATTTTATGCCGTTTTGTAAAACAAATGACCTGCGTCTTAGCTACTGACAGTTTGAATCCCCATTTATTTGACCATTTCTCCACTTCAACTATTGCAGCTTGTATTTTCTTTCCAACATGTGCTACATTGCGGCCTTTTGCCCACAAAGCCCCATCATCTGCATACAAAGATTTTCCCACACTTGGATGAACTTGATTAAAAATGTCATGTATCATTATATTGAACAGCAACGGACTACACACACTACCTTGCGGAGTACCATTTTCCACATCATACACACTTGAATATTCTGCACCTACTCTTACTTGTATTTTCCTGTCCCGTAAAAAATTCATAACCCAATTATATGCTTTACCACCAATTCCCAATTATTTTAACTTGATTAGTAGTCCTTCCTTCCAGAGCATGTCATAAGCCTTTTCAATATCAAAGAAGACTGCAATCACTACTTCCTTGTTGGTCTGTGCTTTCCTGATGTCTGATTCTAAGCACAATATAGAATCCATTGTATTCCGACCCCTACGGAACCCACTTTGATATGGTGATAACAGAGCTTTACTTTCTAAGATATATGTCAACCTTTCTGTAACCATTCTTTCCATGATTTTGCATAAATGCGATGTCAGGGCAATAGGTCTGTAGCTAGATGGTTCTGAAGGGTCTTTCCCTGGCTTTAGGATGGGCACTATTATCGCTTGTTTCCAAACCGAAGGAAGTTGGCCAGAATCCCACACCCTATTAAACAATCTTAACACAATGACTAGAGAGTTATCCGTCATATATTCCAACATTTTATAGCAAACACCATCTTTCCCAGGAGTGGTTTGACGAGCACTAATAATTGCTTTCCTCAACTCAAACATACTAAAATGCAGGTCCACCTGATCCCCCAACACTTCTACTCTATCCAATATTCTCGGGTTTTCCATTAATGTATTATCTCTGCACTGCCTGGCTTCCTCTGTAAGGTTATCTGAACTATGAACTTTCTTAAATGTCTGAGCTAGAAGTTCCGCCTTTCCTAAGTTTGTGACAGATATTATGTCCCCTCTGCTCAAAACTGGCAACTCATAATTCCTTCGAACTCCCCCCACTCTCCTAATCATGCCCCAAACATCTGCAAGCTGTACTTCTCTTCCAATGCTATTGCAATATTGCCTCCAAAAAGTGCGTTTTTGCGTTCGTATCGTCCTCCTTACTTTAGCCTGGGCTCTTTTATACTGATTCAAAGCTTCCTGAGAATGGAGTTGTTTGAGTTGTCTGAATGCTTTATTTCTGTCTTTAATGGATTTGTTACATTCACCATTCCACCAGGGTACACTCTTGATGCGCCTAACTCCTTCAACTTCCGGAATTGTTTCTTTAGCTGAATGTATGATAACCTTAACGAGCTCCTCATTCAATTTATTTATATCATCATCATTTTCCTCTTGAAGTGTTTTACATCTATTCGTACTTACAACTTGGAAAGCATCCCAATTAGCCTTTCCCAATTTCCATCTAGGAATTTTCTTCTCCTTTTCAAAACGTATGTTGGTCCCAACTTTAGTCATTACAGGATAATGATCACTGCCCACTGTAGTATGCTTTACCACACTCCATGTACTTATACCTGCTATATCACTAGACACAAATGTCAGATCGAGTACTGTTTCTATATTCTTTGTACAATTATATCTTGTTCCTTCCCCAGTGTTAATACACACTAGCCCGTGGTCATCTATAAATTCCTCAACTACTGCACCATTTGCATCTGTGCTACTGCTACCCCATAGTGAGTTATGTGAATTAAAATCCCCACACCATATGACTTTTCCTTGCAGTAAACCCCCAACATCCTCTAATATACTTTGATCTAATTTCCCACACGGATTATAATAATTTACTATATCTATAGGTCCTCTATCATTCCATACCCTTATAACTATTGCTTCATGATCTGTACTTACATGCATAACTTTGTAACTTACACCACTCTGTATGAATGTTGCAGCTCCTCCCCCTCTGCCAGAGTCCCTATCTCTTCTAACTGCAGTATATCCCTTCACAATAAAATCCAGTTGTGGTTTCAGCCATGTTTCCTGAATACAAATTACATTAGGTTTCTCTCCCAGATTGTCATTATATTTTTTAAACTCTTGTCCATTTGCAATTAAACTTCTGGCATTCCACTGCAGTACAACTAACACCATCAAGTTGATCCACTGCATGTCTGAGATTGTTGGACGTCATCATTTAGTATATCTTTCACACTTTCCCACTGCATCCCTTTCACATCAAGGTACTTTTCAGCTGATCTGACAATTATTTTTATTCTTTCATTCCGGCTTTTAGTCTGCGCTGAACAGTTGATCATCTCTGCCATAAACAATACAAACTCTGTTTTACTCACTATCAGAGTGTCCTCCTTCAACTTAACACAGTTGTGGACTTTTTCAGTTTCTTTGCTCTTATTCTTGTTTTCCATTGTAACCTGCATTCCTCCTGAAACTGTCTTTGCTGCCTCTGAATAGCTTACTCCCTGCGTCACCCTGACTCGCTGCACCTCTCCTGCTTTCTTGCTAACCTCACATCCACGGTACGCTGAACTATGCTCCCCTCCGCAATTACAACATTTCAGCTTTACCCCTTCTTCACATTTGCCGTATTCATGATCTCCACCACATCTGCCACACCTTTGTTTCCCTCTGCACACTGCCGCCACATGTCCAAATCTCTGACATTTAAAACATCTTATTGGTGGTGGAACATACGGTCTCACATAATAACACCATTTCTGTAGTCCTATTCAGCCACTCGGTAACAACCATCGTTTTTCAGACACGTAAACTCTTCAAAAATCACCAGTGGGGTCACTGCTGATGTATTTAATGTCGTAGAACAAAACGTGATTTATTTCTTAAATTTGTGTCAACAACAGACCTTATTTCGAGCTATTTTCCAAAACCCTATGGAAAAAATGCATTGCTTTTTGACGAAGGAACCGGAAGTGCTAAAAATGCTAAATTACTTCCGGGTTTTTGGACGCGTCACTGCGGTTCTTTATAGATCATGGTTTGAAAATAGTCAATATACTTATGAATCTGTGTATTAAGGTCCTATTTTTTGTTGTTGTAAAATGTCTAATGTAACATAACTTTTAATTGAGTACCATATTAAGATGCTTTTCCTCCTCTGTGAAAATGAAATAGTGAATAAGGGTAGAGAGCTTGGACAAAGTGCTGTGCATGAGTACCAACACGCCATGTCCTGTGTGTGCCTTGTATTATGGAAACCCAAACCCCACGAGAGAATACCTTCAGCCACGGAGGTTAATGAGCTCAGTAAACATGGAAATCTTCCAGAACATTGGGGCCGGGGAGGATTTTCAGCTATTTTCATTGTCTAGGTGTGAAGAGAGCACTCCAATTACAAGGTTGATTTTGTAGATCAGGACATATTATTTTCTCAAAACATCCATTTTGATCAGCTTCAGGTCAGTCTGACTTTTAGGCAGGTTGTTTTTGTTAAATGTAGTATTTCCAACATAAAGACGACAATTGTTTAATCTGTGTCAAATTCATGGCAGCCTTCAAATATGTTTAAATGATCTTGAACATTATAAAAGTCACTCCCAGGAATCATTACTCGATTCAGGGGTTTTGTTTGTTTTTATAGTTTTCAATTGCTTTGAATGTCAAAAAGGGGACATGTTTAACCAGCTAAGTCCTGTTCAATTTGAACACATATTTGACAGAAAAAAAAATTACATTTGCAGTTATTTGAAACGGGTTTCAATCTTATGAAAACTTTAGGAATTCCATAAAATATCCATGTATGAATAAAGGCAATGTGTTATTCATAGTCAATGTATTATGCAGGTTCTCAGTTCCACTTCAAAAAATCTGAGCTACCCTTTTTAAGATAAATAATAACAAAAATCGATAGCATAATATTAAACATGAACACTTTTGAGTTGACTGTTTGCTCAACTTTAGACTTTAAAGAGACTTAGACAATGAACATCAATACAATAATAAATCATTATAAAAAGTGCATTAATAATTAAATATCTCCAAATTAAAATGTGTAATTCAGAGTTATCTACTGTATATTATTATTACTCACCCTCTGAATGATACAATGTACTCACAATATAAATTACAGTAATAAAGTAATTTGTACTGTGATGATAGATTTTACAAATGACCAAGTTACCAATTCCAATATTTCTAATTTTATTTCTCTACAGTTAAACCATTTGGATATTGCAATTTTAACCAATTGAGACAAATGATGTGAAGTTATCCTAATTTGGAGAGTGGTGAGAACATTTTTACCTCTGCAAATGAGCAGATGTTACTGTTATTTCCAAGTTTAGAGCCGAGACACACCATTGACAGACAGATCATTCATATACAGTTAATTGAATGTACTTAATGAATAGGCATATCAAGTTGAACGACTGCATCAGCATGAGCCTTATTGCATTAGACATTACAGTTTGTTGATGCAGCTGTGTGTGTGTGTATGCAACACCAGGACAGACAAAATTCCCAACTGTATGTGTTTCTGTATGAGTATGTGTGTTTGCATGTGTGTGTCTCATATTGCTCCTGGCATTCACAGATCCCAGGGGCCAACACAGTGTGCGTATCCATGAAATGGATACAGCTTTCAGTAAGGTTTGATGCCACACCTCATTGACCTTTAGCCTTAATCGTTTTTTCCAATTGGTCACATGGACTGCACTAATCTCATTTGGAAAATATTTCCCTGATTGTTGAGGCAGATATCAACTGTTAGGTAAGGAGGTTCAGGCTGACTCTAATACCAAGTAAATCTAATTATATATATATATTAAATTAGTTGAGTTTATATCATCCCTGCTGTATCTAAGTTCCAATGAATTCTTTAGCAGTTTGACAATGTTGTACACTGCTATGGGTTTGGAAGCAGTTCAGCTACTGGAGAGAGATTAAAGCATCAGTGTCCATCTGTCTCCCGACATCTCAGTCTCCCGAAGCACATTTAAAGTGATTTATGGTGATAAAGAACTTCTTTAAGGGCCCTGTGTTACATACTGTATGTAGGCAGCAAAAACAAAAAATGTAGGACACCATCGGGCCATAGAAAAGGATACAGAAATAAAAAAGAGAGGCTCTCATGATATTGATCTTAGAGTACAATCCTTGGCAAGCGGTCAGGGCTATCAGATGTTAGGGTGAGGAGAGGGAGAGGAGCAGGAGAGAGAGGTGAGAGAGAAAAGTGGATTCTTGAATGGGATTAGTCTCCGTCTAGAGCCTAATGGCAAGCAATGGCATCTCCTCCTTCTTCAGTCATACCACATCACATCATACCAGATAGGATTTGGCAGCTGAAAACCAAACACTTCTCATCGCTGCCCTTACACTCGACTCTCTCTGCTTGATTCCAAGGTGAGACAAATTCCTTCTCCTTTTCAAGAGCAATTTCTCATGCATTTTATCCAGTAACAATACAGTATGTTTCAGTGTTGCATTTGTCCTGCCATGGTCGACCACTTGCCTCTTGGGGTCACTAATTCACTTTGCTCATTCTTTGACACTGAGCTGAGTGATAGTGTGTGAGAGCGAGCCGGTATCATGATCATGCAGTCCTGGGGACTTTTTCTCTGTCTGTGCTGCTTTTCTTCGGTTGTTGTTGCCTAGTTTTGGTTGATGACTGTTGGATTCCTTGTCTATTTATTGACATGGTTAAATCCCCAATCCATCACTACTTAGACATGTTGGATACATATTTCATGTAGCAGCATTATGATTTGTTTGTTTGAATTGAGTTGAGTTGCAAGGAACAATATCACACACGATTTGATACATTTTACTGCGGGTCATACTCTTAAGCACATTGCAGTTTGCATTTTATTTAAGGAGGAAAGGCAAAGACACATGTAATCTTTGTCAAAGACATGGTCTTGGTTTTAAACATGCACCTCTGCTGTGGGTCTGCATGGGCTTTGTGCTGGAAGCAAATATTGTCCCTTTAAATCTGTTTTTGTTGAACAATTCCCAATGTTTAAGCTGCAGTAATATAGGTGGAAAATTAGATAAACAGACCTATACAAATCTTAAAATAAAACAAATCACATCAGAAGGTGTGATAGAGCACAAATGTTCACACCGGCTCAGAGAACAGGGACTTCAGCTGCAAACCAGGAAAGGTATCATAGCACCGTTTAACACATTAGCAAACAAGGTGGCGTAGAGACTCATGAGTGCTTTTAAGACTGTATGTGTGTAACTGTGTGGGTGCACACTTGGTATGTTCTAAGTATTTTCCAGAGGTGTGAATGGCGATGAGTTGCCAGCGTTGGGAGATCAAAAGCTTAGATGAAATGTTTGGCACTGTAACAGCTGCAGCACTGTGGCTTTCCACTTGATACTGTTAAGCACAGTCAAGACTGCATGCTCCTTCATTCTTATGTCTGTGTTGAGTGAAAAAGCATTCAAGAGCATGTCTCCTTTAACTCAAAACATTTGCTGAACAACTAAAGACATTTCCTGCAAGTTTAACCCGGTTCGTCACTTCGGTTTTACAAGATCCGCATTGGCTCTTTTGCAACAGTCTGTTGTTCTTTTGCAATAATACACAATGTTCCTCTCTGTTTTATTGTGTACAAGTTTCAAACAAAACAGTTTTATTAAGAGCAAGGGGTATTGAATTTAAGACCCCACGTGCCTCACCAAATTTACAACATCATTAGAAAAACAAAATCTGGATAAAGCAACTTTCAGAAAAAGCAACAGAGGAACAAACTCTATAAAAACAGAAATATAAATTAAACTCAGTCGGCAGATATGTTTGACCTTAAGTTCTTCTAACCTTGCTTCATGGAAAATGCCATATCATCACCAGACTAAGATATATATAGAAGGGCATTTGACGTGTTACATTTCTATTTACGATTGCTAACAACATTTGGTGCTGGCATCACAGTGGGAAACGGCAGCATAGCAGTGCAAAGGCAGGGAGTATTGGCATTCTCTGTATTAATCAGTTTCAGTTGAAAAGATAAATGGAAAGGCCATGCTCCTATTGACTGAAGCTCCTTTTCAGATTCAGGGCCATTCAGATGTCCCACTAATGAATGCCAGTCATCGGATGAGAAACAGTCCAGTTTGTGAGGCCTATTGTGTACAGCTGGAAATGAAAAATGACATCCGTGGCTCTACACTGCTTTATCATTCATAAAACTGATGCCATGGCCTGGTGATCACAGCAGGTTCTCCTCGTGTTTTAAACTGATTTGTATGACGGATGATTCAGTGCTTTCATAAAGGAGAAGCTGCCTGTGCTTCTTTGAGTGCGATAAGCCCCCGTCTTGTAGCATTTCTCTTAATGAGCTCCTTCTACATTCATTTCTAGCTAATTAATTTCCTTAATCATCACCAAACCACATGGTAGTCTATTATGATTATTATTTATGGTAGACTGTAAAATTGACTATATTTTTTAAATGTAAGTAGTTTATTTCTTGCTTTCTTGCTTCCTTCCTCTCTTCTTCCTTCCTGTGGTTTTGATAACCTTACCCATATGGCTCGGTCTTTGATGTCTTTCCCAAATCCACGTGCTGGTGGGTTGTCATGTTGCTTCATGGCGGGCACATTCCTATCTTCCAGCGTGAGGGCCTCCTGACACAAAAACACGCACACATGGTCAGCGTCTCAGTCAAATTAAAATTTAAATATTCCTTCCGCATATGTCTCATGCAAAAATATCAGTTTGCACTGTATAGCAATCCAGACATACAGTAGGTCTCCAACCAACTCCTTTTTACAACTATAGTCAAATAATTCCAAGATGGCATTGAAAGTGCTTGCACGGTGAGAGAACCATTTTTTTGGTAAGCATGAAGGGCATCGCTATCATCAGCGCAGAGGATGTTCAGTAGCCTTGTACAAGTGATAGATCATCGCACTCACTGCCACTTTATGGCTCCTTCAGCCATGCTTAAAGTTGAAATATGTGAAAGAATGAGCAGAGAATATATTTCACACGAGACATGGAGGTCACAGCCAACCTGCTATGTATTTTATGGTGGTTTGGATTCCTACTCACCATGTGTGCTTGTGTGCTTGCATGTTTATGTGTGTTACCTAGAGGGAAAGGGAGAAGGAGATGAAATTAAAGCCACTATCAACTTGATAAATGGTATAACGTTCTCAGTGGAGAGTGTCATTTCATTGGATTCATTCATGAGTCTTAGTGCTTCCAGCTGTTCCAGTCTACTCGCTGGATTCTAGCCTCAACTATTGAGACCTCAACTACTCTGATATCTATCTGGGGAGTGCTAAACATTTTAAAAGACTGTGGACTTAAACTCTATTAAAGTCTAATGTTTGCCTCATTTATGGAATAAATATGACTATTGTTTATACTGTAATCACTCTTAAACAATTTTGAAAAATTCAACAACATCATGTAAATGTTATGAGTTTTTCTAACCATTAGTCTAACAAGAACCTTTTACAGTGAAACGGCCGTGATTAATGACAAACTATTTAACAGCGCAGGGATCGTTTTCACAACTGGTAATTTGGCTTGATCATATTTTACAGTACATACACAAATGTCCTCTGTACCCTTTTACACTGGCTCGATTATGCAAAGTGTATGCTAATGGTCATTTGTTCTTGTGTGTAATTGTGTGTGTGTGTATATGAAAGAGTGCAGGAGAGAGATAAAGAGAGGGAGGGTGATCACAGAGAGGTATTACTCCCCTGCGAGTGCTGTAAGGGCAGCACTATTATGCAGATGAGAACATTAAATGTGGTTGGACACCACCCAGCATGTCATTAAATCTAAAATGGCAGTGAGACCTAATGGTAGACTGATATTGTAATGTGCTCCATCTTTCCCCCTTTTGTACATTGAACATCCCTGAGCCACCATTAACCACCCGGCAGAGCATTTCGGTTGCTTTCAGTTTTTTTTTATTACGTCTGTCATTCTCTTTGCTCTTATTGTCGAATCCTGCTTTTGTCTTTGTCTGCCTCAGCGTGCTCTCTTTGTATCCCTCTGTTATACTACTACTACTACTACTACTAGTTATAGAACCCAACATAAAAATCCTGCAATGAATTACCTTTGGTCCATCCTATTATACCACTGGGCAGCAAGTGTAGATGGCATAAATGTATCAGTCCATCCCTGTTTGTGATGATGATCTCAGAGGACCACAGGGACACCCATTACCGCATTTACCCAATTATTTCAAATGACGGGTGATTATCAGACATCAGCACCAATACTGATGTAGCACCACCTTTAGAGTAGCTGTTTTGCTGCCTGAATACAGCTATTCATGTCTCAATTTTCTCATTGTCAACACAGACACACATGCAAACACACGCACACATGCAGTTAGTCCTTGGCCTGCTGTCATACGCCTATTTTGACAGGTCATTGGTGCACTGTTCACTTTTCAGAGCCATTTAGGGATCCTGGGCGTTTGTGCAGGGTCACAACCTTTCACCTGACATGTGAGAAGACTGTGTGTGTGTGTGTGTGTGTGTGTGTGTGTGTGTGTGTGTGTGTGTGTGTGTGTGTGTGTGTGTGTGTGTGTGTGTGTGTGTGTGTGTGTGCGTGTGTGTGTGTGTGTGTGCGTGTGTGTGTGTGTGTGTGTGTGTGTGTGTGTGTGTGTGTGTGTGTGTGTGTGTGTGTGTGTGTGTGTGTGTGTGTGTGTGTGTGTGTGTGTGTGTGTGAGTAGCACACATCCCACTGTTCAACATCCACTGATATGTTGTTTTTGTAGCTCCTCTACCTCTCCCTGTCTATCCATCTGTCCTCAAACCCTGGTCCAGACAAAACCAAATAAATAGGGCTCTGTTTAGCCAAAATACACATTTCTTAAAATGTCAGTAACCGATTGCATCCCTGTCCTTTAATCAGTGATAATAGCCCTGGGTCTTCATGAATCTACAGGCAAGAATGTGTCTTAAGCGATCCGGCCATCCTACTTCCTGATGATTATCCGTCTCCTCCTCCTGTTCCCTCCTCCTCCCTTCGACATGTCCACCCACCTCCTGCAATTCATGGCATCACATTCAGTGATGATGGACATCTCAAGCACAGACCACTGTTTACTCAGGCTAAAAATAAGAGGTTAGGCTCCAAACGCCATAACCTATGCATGCCTGAAATGTGTGTGTGTGTGTGTGTGTGTGTGTGTGTGTGTGTGTGTGTGTGTGTGTGTGTGTGTGTTTGTGTGTGTTTGTGTGTGTATCTTTCTGTTTGAGAGGTTGGAGGGGTCATCGGTCATGTCATCTCATGTGTATATATCTATGCCAGGTAAAAGAGATGTCCAATGAAGGGCAAAGGCTCCTGTGTCTACCAGACATCTCCCATGCGGCATAGTGTCACTTCTCCCCCCCTCTTGCCTCTTCTCCCTATTACCACTTCTCTCCCCCTGACTGGTGGTAATATAGCCAGGACTATTCTTAGCTTCTGTGTCAAGCCTGTCTCTGGGGAGCAGTCGAGGGGTCTCTGTTACATTACACATACACACCAGCACACAGGTGTCTTGAAACATCTTTATTTGATCTTCATTAAGCTCTGTAACTCTGAAACCAATTTGACAAACAGCCAACTAAGTACGAGATCATGTTCCACCACAACTGAAAACTCAATTAATTTAGAGGCATGCACATTGGGCTGTTTCAGCACGCTGTCTGCAGTTGACATGTTACTAATGATGGCCCCATCACCCATATTCATATCAAGAGGATCTAAACTGTTGCAAATCTAGTTTCTTATGCAGAAAGTCTGATTTTATTATAATCAGTGGATTTGTATTGAATACGCTGTATTATGTTATGTAAGTAGTATCCATTGAGTGTGTATTTACATTTATCATAAAGGTTTACCGGTAGATAACATGTGTTTTCCATTTGAGGTGGGAATGCATACCCCATATCTTACTCTGAAAAACAAATGATCATATTTCTCTGCTATTTGAACTTAAACATCAAAGTAAGTTTGCATGTTTGTACGACTTATTTTCAATTTTTTAAAAACATAGTCGCTGGTCCTCATATCCATATAGGGTCAATAATGGTAAGGTTAAGGAGGCTAGAGAGTTAATTAAATTAAAAGTCATGCCATGAGGTATACAATGATGTATCTATTTGCTTGTACGGCTTAACCCTTCCTTCAAGTTGCGCATTGCTGTTGCAAAGAAAAGGTAACGTTTGTCTTTAGCTTGAAACAGAAAAGTGGCCCTGGGTGACTCAGCATGTGACACATCATCACAATAAACTGATGCTATTGCTTGCCCCTTTTTTAACCCTGGTATTTCTAGTCTTTACTTGATAGCCGTTATTCGATCCTACTCAATAAACAGGATTTGTGGCTTTAATCGGACAAATGCATTACTCCCATCACACTATGAGAATAAACCTGCCTTTGTTCGTTAGTGAGACAGTACCACCTGGCTTTTGCTGGCAGTTTTGTGTGTGTGTGTGTGTGTGTGTGTTTCTTGATCAGGAGTACAGTTGAGACTTCCCTCTAAATCCCGAAGTAAGCGTCTCGAGCACGTAGCACCTCATAACAAGGGCATTGCCTTACAGACCACACGCAAGATCGGCACCCAGCTAAAGGGTAGCAAATCCTGTCAATGTGTCTCTGTGTGTGGCAGAGGAAGGGGCATGAGGAGGAAGGTCTGCTTGAGTTCCCGATGCAGCTGTCCTGACCGGGGTGAGGGGCCTGCAATTCTGCACTCATCCAGTCAAACTTCACATGAACACCCTCACACAAAAACTGCACTCAACATTCCTTAAAATCATTTCAGTTAAATAAGTGAATCAATGTTTGCCCCCTGACAAATTGTTATTTCCTATATTGTATGTATTTGCTTGTAAAGTCATTTTAAACAGAAGAGTAGAGGAAGCAGTTTGGCCTTGCTAAATTAGATTTGCAAATGTTAAAGACCTTTCATGTTGATTTGATCTGATTAAATGCAAAGTGATGAATCAAATTACCTTCAATTGCCAAAGGAACTTTGTTAATTAAAGCTTTTGGCAATAACCAAACTGTTGAATAAACTAAAATATGCATTAATCCAAAGGTATTCTTTAAGGCCCATCATTTAAATCTTAAATCACTGCGCCAAAAAAGGCAATGCTTAGTCTGTTTACAGAGTGTTAAGTGATTAAGGATGCCCTGGATCAAACCATCAAGTCCTGTGACCTGAGTAACAAAATGATATCCCATAACAACATATTAAAAGGTTCATTGACTCCACACTCTGTGTCAAGTGGAGGTCGCTGCAAGAGGCAATGGCCTACAGAACAAATACAATGTGTTTACACTGTTCCTTTTTTTTGTTTGACTGATATGATTTTAGTCTAATTGGATTTAGTTTTGACAATTTTCAGTTTTACCAAGAACTGCACATAAATCAAGGAAACCCTATGAATTACTGTATTGTGTGATCTGGATCTGAGACAGTTTTTACTTTTGCTGATCACTGTTCTTAGTGTACAGCTGCAGGGTGAGAAGTCTCATTTGTTGCACAGTGCTGGCTCTACCATACTTCAGCAGTTGTGTGAACAAGTCTGCAGTCGTCTGCTCTGCTGCTGAGCTCTAATGCTGCGTTTCTGGTGGTTAATGGCCTCCCATGAGCCTGCTCCTGTTTTACTGCCCAGCCTGTGGGAGGGAGGAAGGGAAAGAGTTATGGCGCCTGGGGGACAAGGAAGTACAGAAGCCCAGAGAGAGAGGGAGCAAAAGAGAAAACAGTATAAGGATAAGGAGAGAGTTCGTAGGATGAAGGACGAAGGAGGATGCATACAAGATACGAGATGGGAAAGAAAGAAGTCAACCAGTGTAAAAATGTAGCGAGGGCGGGGAATTGGGGTGTAAGACACGGTGTAAGGTGACCCGAAGCCCGGCAGCTAGTCTCAGTCCTAATGATGGATGGGCTGCTCAACAGGATTTGTCCGACTACTGGAGCTAAAACTTGACATTTATCCACACAACACACTCGTGTGGTAATGTGCATTTCTACTTAGCAAACTTTACAGGAACTAGCCTTTGAATATCAAACCTCAACTGAGTATGTGTTAAGTCATTTTCCAGCAATATGGACTAAAGTTGAGATGCAATGCTATCACTAACACAAGCAGGAATGAAGCTGCCTGTGCACAGTCACCACCCTCACACATGAGCTATTTATTTCACATGGCTCCTGTGTCTGTGTGGTGTGTTTGTGTTTTACTGATGCTGTATGTGTACAAAGGTCATCAAGCTCAGGGTCACATTCACACCCATTAATCACAGATGAGGTACCACATCTTCCATTCAAGCTGACTGAGGTTGTGGTTTGCCCTTTAAGGTTTAAAATGTACTTATACTGCAACTGCTTACTCTGAATGCTGATCAGACAGGACAACAGTAGGATCATGGGTTTTTCAAAATACTAAATGTGCATAACATAATTCACAGGCAACAATAATACCCTATTTTATGTCTTGTACTTTTTATAAAGTGCTGAAACATTCGAAGCAGAATATATAAGCAATGTGAACATTTTACATGACGAAATGCTTTCTTATAATGAAAAAAAAAGTTATTATCATTCGGTTATTTTTGAATGACTTTTTAAAGAGAGCAAATCTTTCCGTCTCTGTTTAGTTTGGCTTTAATGACAGCTAACAGGAAGCTGTGGTTGTACTTTAGTACTTTTGTAGTCTATAGAGTTGGAGTCAGTTATAGGGCAGAGAGATGAGCAGCCACACCAAAGCACCCTCACTGCAGCTATATATAGAGCCTGTTCACCCCCGCCCTGCTCTGGAGGTGAATGGGCTGTAAGCAAACACACACAGCTTATATGACCCTGTTTTTGCACCCACCTCCTGGGTTCTGCTATTCTTTCCTCTTCCCAGTTTCACATCTCTAACATCACTTGTTTTCAATTAGTGGTTTGGCAGGACAAGTACAGCGTGCTGTTAAATACAAATAAAAAGCACAAAGCAGACTAGTGGGATAGCTAATAGTATAATCAGTTCACTCCCTGGCATGATGTTTTCTTACATTTTTATTTATATATACATAAAAATAACATCTCCACTGCAATTTTTATTTACTGGAAAACCCTTTAGGCCAAGCATCGAATGTAACGCAGGACTGAGGGTTTACAATCTGGAGGTACTGTATGTTGCTTTCACTTTCATTTCATGTTCAGCACAGGGCAAACATCTTAAATGTTTAGGTTCAAGGAGAGCAAAAGTGTAGGAGAGTGAGAAAAACCAACAGAAAGTAATGGGGAAAAAGGTGAGATGATAGGAAGAGAGTGGGGGGGGGGGGGATGCTGACAGCAACAGGATGCATGGATAATGTCACAGAGGCCAGTGCAGTGTGCTGTTGGTCGAGGCCTCCCATGGCGCAGAGTGTTTTCTGCGTGCTGGCTGAGAGTGTGTGAGAGGTCAGAGCTGGATGGACACTGTGGCTATTGTCCTGAGATGGCTGACCACTCATTTTCTCTCTCTGACCAGGTGTTGAGGCCAGACAGACGACCGGCGAGGAGTCTCTCTGTGTTTATGTGCGTGCAAGCACTTTCACACATGCTGCTTTTACTAATAATAAACATGCTTTACTGTTAATGGTTCAGGTGTTAATACAAGCAGAAATATCATACATGTATGACTCAAGGTGTGATATTAGTTATTACTGCTAAAACATACTTTCCTCAGTTTTTTGTTCTTTAAGTTTCCGGTAAAAGATAATTGTAGTTAATGCTAATACTGCAAAACGACACCTATACTGTAATAGTTTGGGTCATTAATATTACACAATGCATGAAAGGTCCACCTGGGTGAACATGTGTTTGTGTGTGCCCTAAGATTCCCACTGAGTGCCAATCTCCCCTCAAGTCCTGAGAAAATGTTTACACTATTTAACTTTCAATCTTTATTGAGTTCATGCCCCTTCTCTTCTCTTCCTCTCCACAGAGTTAACTCACAAGGTGTTGTTTATATGCCCCTTCTTGGTTGTTCCTGGTTACCATGTGGAGCTCCTGCTAGGGGTGTAAATCAACACTTTGTCACACACACCAGTTTACCACAGCCACCTGTGACAAAACGCCCAGAGGAAAGAAATTGGTTGAGTAAAATAATCAAACAAAACACGGTAATGAGATTGATCTCCTTTTTGTAATGAAAGCGTTCACTGATCACATGACTCATCTGCAAGTGAATAA
Source organism: Notothenia rossii (assembly GCF_949606895.1). NCBI lineage: Eukaryota > Metazoa > Chordata > Actinopteri > Perciformes > Nototheniidae > Notothenia > Notothenia rossii. The sequence goes on from NC_136903.1 coordinate 18,758,227, forward strand.
CAATAAGAGTGCCATGAGACACTTTCCATTTCCCTGAGATGAACTGACAAACACACATGTGCAGAAACAGGTCTGCAGTGTCACTAACAGCTGCTGCTCCACCACCCTTTAACAATAAACTCAAGAGTGGGAGCGATGGTAGACCAGTGCTTCCTGAGTGCTTTTGAAAAGCTGTATGTATGTAGAGTGAAATATTAACCTGTGTGGAAGTCTAAAACAGTACATTTTTTAAGAACATTTGTCAAATTCCGTTTGGTTCAGTGTGGCCTCAGTAGCCATGCGACAACTCAAAGAAACTCTCTCTCTCTCTCTCTCTCTCTCTCTCTCTCTCTCTCTCTCTCTCTCTCTCTCTCTCTCTCTCTCTCTCTCTCTCTCTCTCTCTGGTCCAGCTGCTTTTCCTATTATGTACCAGCCGCAGACACTCACCTGATCAATCACATTCATTCATTCGGGATCATAAATGTCACATCTCAGTTATCATTAACAGCGCACAATATACTATTATACAAATTGCATTAAATGGTGAACACATTCCTAATGATTCTGTCTATCTCATAATTCTTGTGACATTCTCGTGACAATAACAATCCTGCTAGCAACAAAAGCCTTCATACTATGGATAGGTTTCTCAAACTGGATTTTCTGGATCACATTTCATGTCTATCAGGAGCTGACATGCCACACACATTTTTTTTTTTTACACAGGATTTTGGTATGCCTGCTCAGGTCCCAAGATGCACTCTTTTGACGAGGTCTGTAATTGCTAGCAGTGCTTCTGGACAGACCTACCGAAAGCTCCTCATCTTCTACAGTCTCATACAGTCTATGAAGTCGTCAGACCAGTACAGGTCCAGTTACCAAACATTTCCGTCTCAGGTAGAAATAATAAATAGTAAGGCTGGGCAGGTCAGATTAGAGAGACCGGTGTGTATTTTCATACAGCCGAAGACAAGGGCTGCACACTAAAGCCCTAATGCCCGACAGATGGTTCCACTCACTTTAGTCAACTAAAGGACGTACCCTCTCTCCATCCAGGCTATATGATATGCTGAAGCTTGACCAGACGTCCAATATGTCTGCGTCGACTTGGTCGAAGGATAGACTTCGTACAGGAATTCGTCAGGGATTTACCATGTCAGATAATAATCTGCATTTCATAGTCTACAGCGTGCAATCAACATTTCGCACTGATCCAGAAATGATTATCCTCTAACTCACTCTGGGTCCCAAAGGTTGAGAGAAAAAGCAAAAGGAATTAGTCTTAATATTTTTTTTCCAGACTGACTTCACATTTAACAGTCACAGAGAATGAAATCTGGCCAGAATAAACATGCTCTCTTTACCATGCATATGACTTGTGCACTCTTGCTTCTGTAAAACCAACAGCTGCAACAAGTCAGCCGGTTGTGTTTTTTTGTGTCGGATATGTCAAAAACTGTTTTGATAATGTTGAAAATACATTAGACGCAGATCAGTAAGGTTGAGAAATACTGCTTCATACTGTACATAGAAACAGAATATAAACATACACTTTAAATAACTACAATTATTTAATACAGACTGAACTGAGCTTGTCATGGAGTAGGCTATTGTTTGAAGCCCAGTCATTTTGGCTCTGGTTTTCTTTTAAAACAGGATAACCTTGGCTTATATAACTTATTCTCCTTTTCCTCTCTATCTGATATGCTGAAGCCTGACCAGACCTCTGATCATTTCTTTGTAGACATTCTTGGAACAGATACTTTATACAACAATTTGTCAGGGATTTACTGTGTCAGATAATAATCCGCCTGTCATAGTCTAAAATATGCACACAAGAGATCTCCCTGGCCAAATGGTTTGGGAAAAATGATAAAATCATAACACATATTCAATTGCCACCCACCGTGCTACTGTAGGTAAACTTAAAGAAAAAATGTACCCTTAAACAAAAAATGTCACACATTGAAACAGGCTTTCCTTTATGTTTTAATTTCACCTGTTAATACTGGCCATCAAGGAGATCACTTTCTGGAAAGCTTCAAATAGAAGCGATGAGGGATAAAAGCTACACTTTCTTGCTAAGACTTATTACAACATTTGCCAGAAGTCAATATTAGGCCTTCAAAGTCTACTGTACTGTCTTTTTAGTACTAAACTCCCACATTTTCTTTCTCCAGACCAAATTTCTTTTGGTTGTGGGATGGTGACACAAAGGCAATTTGCCATAAAGACTGTAACTTGAGAAGATACCACCTGATTTAACTTACTCGATTTGAAGCCTCATGTTATCTTCAGTTGAATATTCAAAGAATTTCCTAATGGCTAGTATAACCAGCATAAATAATAACAATCTTACAAAAACTTTCCTAATTTACATACGGGCACCTAACTAGAATTGACTAAAATATAAAACTACGCCTTGACCATACTTTATTTGTTATGGGTGAAAGGTATTAAGACACTGAATAGTCACAATAATCTCAAACATCAAATATTGGGATTTTTTTTCCAATAAATTGCGGAATACTTTTGAGAACAGATTTCAGATGGTACTGCAGTACTGACAGGACTGGAGTCTTACTTTCTTCCATTTAAGCAGGATGACCTTAGATAAGACCTTTCCACTTTGTATAAATCTGGCACATGGTAAAAGTTTTGTCATTAAAATTTGATTCCTTTTTTAATAACTGTCTGGTCCCATTCGTTTCTCTCCTCACTTCTGTATTACCATGGTGTAGGTTGCTAAAGGGCATCTGCATCATCTCCACTGCGCAGTGCTCTTTACAATGGAGGTCAAAGACGAGTCAGGATTTTGAGATGGCTGAATGCGAACATGCTTGATTAATGGAGAAAGGTCTATGGTCTATGAATGTGGATTCCACAAAGTGCATAAAAGTTCACATTTAGATCCCACCTTCTTTTAAAAGGAACACTCCATTCATTCAATCAAAACTGCTGAACATCCAAAAGTTGTAGTTCATCAGTTGGGCTTGACCGACTTCTAAAGAAAAACTGTACTTATAACTTGGATTGCTCAACAGTGTCCAATTTAAGCTATTATGTTTCATTTCAAGCTTATGTTGTTAAGCCACTAATCACACTAGAGCCTTGCATAACTGTTGTTTACCAAGTTCACCAATAGTATGCTAATCTGTACCGACACATAATTATCTCTCAAGACTTCTTGCCATCAATTGGCTCTTCTTTTTCTTGGACCCAACTTTTTGTTAATTAAACTAAATTGTCTTGTCATTTGGAATAATTACTTTTTAAGAGAATTTGCTGAAGCAATGGTTTATGCCTCGGTTTGTTGATCCAACACATGCTGTATCCTAGTATGAAAATATAATAATACAAATTATTTAATAAAGAATAAATTATTATGTTGTTTTATGCATAGTTGATGATTGGGAGAGTCTATCAGCCCCATCCCCCCTGTAGGAGGACAGGCAGGAGAGACAGTAGAACACAGCACAAAAGGGCTTTTTGAAGGTAACACTCACACATGTGCTTCCATGTGCACACACACAAACACGCAGACACACTTCGAGGCACCGCAGCGGCAGGCAGTCTCACTCCATTGGGGTAAAACACAGAAATTAAACGCTGCATGCTTTTGGTTTTTAATTTAGCGTGCTGACAGCCATCCAATAGTCCTGTGGTGACTTTGGATAACTTTAGGACCCTGGTGAGCACAGTCTGGGACAGGGACCAGGACAGACACCCACTACACACACACATGCACAAACACACACACGCACACACACACACACACACACACACACACACACACACACACACACACACACACACACACACACACACACACACACACACACACACACACACCACACACCCACACACACACACACACACACACATACCATGTATACATCACTTCAGGGGACATTACATTGACTTACATGCATTTCCTGGAGACTTGTCCTAACCTTAACCATAACCAACACATGCCTAACCCTAACCCTTACCCTTAACCTTACCCTTACCCTGACCCTAATCCTAAACCTAACCAAGTCTTCACCCTAAAATTAATGATTCCCCTCATGGGGACCTCCAATTTGTCCCCATAAGGGAAGCGAGTCCCCACACGTGACTGTGTCCCCCCCCCCCCCCCCCACACACACACACACACACACACACACACACACACACACACACACACACACACACACACACACACACACACACACACACACACACACACACACACACACACACACTTAATCAAAATGTCATCTGGAAGAACTAAATTACTACTGCAGATGTTCGCCATTTGAGTAATAATTTCAAACACTCATTGGGGGGGATATAATGGAGCTATTGATCATGTAGTGATAAAATTGCTGTGGTAAAATAATTACAATATTGTCAAAAATAAAAATTTAAACTGTTACTCACACATGATGATATGCCAAGTTTATCTCATTGGCTGTGGTCTCTGTAATTGCCTACTTGAGAAAGATATAGTCACTTCTCGGGACAATATCAACAGCAACAACACACAAATGCATTGTGTGTATCTGGTTGTATTTGTTGGGACATTGTGCCAGTTTAGCAGTGCTGACTGTGCAGTATTTAAAATAAGTGATCTTTTCACTCAATCCTCTGAGTGAAAGGCACACATGTATGTAAATAATGTATGTATAAGGATACATCTCTTGCATCAGATTACCATAGTTCCCTCACGAGCTGTTGAGTGATGAAAACAGATCTGACTGTGTCTTTGCTCAGTGATAGCTTGTGGCTTGGTGTCCTCAATATTGATTGGCTAAACCCTACCCTGAGTTGACAATATTGACATGCTGTCAAGTATCTCAATAACATTTGGCAGTGGTCAGTATGACCTTTGTAGTTTGAACTAAACATCACTTAACTTTGAGAAGTAAAACTGTGTCCCGACCAACATCATGCGTCAAACAAAGGTTGCATTTTCATTGATTTCATTTAGACTATTCTGTTGGCATAGCAGGGGTGGTACACAAATTCCCTTAACCACAATATTTCTTCTAATATTTTAACTTTCAAGACAAAAAATCGAATAACTGCTGCGGTATTAGCTTTCCAGAGTTTTGAAAACCTTCTTCAAAGTAGTATTTAGACGGAAATACTGCTTCAGAGGTGGCCTGGAAATTGCTTGCTCTTTAGGTGCTGTTCCATTGCCGCATGGTGGTGTCAGTGTGTGTTGATGAAAACCACATGCAATGCCGGGACTGTACTGGCCTCCATTTCTCTTTGTTTTTATGGAAGCTGCATGCTAAATTGATTATGGTCTAGGTTCAGTGGACTCTTGTTGATAGGCTCTGGCAGTGAACTGCATTAATTCAATGTGATGACATGTGTTTTCAAATTAATACCATTGATATGTTTGCATGTGTGTGTGTTTTCTGGATGAGGACATACAGTAAGAGGGTTCAGTGAAGTCATTTGCTGGGCTGTTGCAAAGGAAAGATTTGCTCCTGTGTTGGAATATTCTGAATGGCTACTAGGCAGGCTGTTCTACATTGTAATGTACTTTGGAGAGTTGTAAATCTTTGTCATTTGGGAACCATAGACTGTACATACTGTAGCCTTTTAATGGGTCTGTGGCATCTGGAACACACAATCAGTCACACAGTCTCCATCAATGAGTCATACTGTAGATGACTGTTGGCTGGATGTCTGCGCACATCCTTTTTTCCGGGGGGAGAGATTCACATCTGTGGTCCCCCACCCGCACTTTTCATTCACTCTGTGTACCTGCCTGCCTGTCTCTCCATATCTTGCTATTACTCTTTGCCAAATACTGCACACTCCCATGTTCCCAACAGAGGCAGGCAGCAGGCGGGCATGCCCATTGCCAACCCCTGCCCCCCCTGAGAGCAGCTGACGTAACCACTCTACTCCCAGGTGAATTTGTGAGACACATCTACACTCACACACCAATATGATTTTTCACATCAGACAAGTAACTAGGGAAGGAACGGTTTGTGTACAGTATGCGCACACTACTGTGTTTATGTTTGTAGGACTTAGGGAGAGAGAGTGAGAGATGCTAATGATCAGTGGTCGGCAGATGGTGGAGTGATGTAGCGAGGACTGATATTGCTGCCCACTTAAACTCATCTGCTGTTCCTCCAACCCCCAACACTACAAGGCTGGACCCAATGCACACTCATACTTCTCTCACACACCCAAAGGCACTTGCTCTTACACACACTCGTTCAGAAACACGGACATCTTTACAAACATCAATCTGGAGTAATAATTGTAAGTGGACACTCTGTTTTTTTTAAACAGCATTCTTACAGTATTACTATGGGAGATTGGATATGTCTTTTTTGGCAAGAGACAGGACAGTTGTTGTTGGTCATCCATAGAGAGATCTATTGTGTTCTAATTTCTGATATCATGCTTTCAGGGTAAAGAGTTCAGTGATCACATCTTTTGTCATGGCAATAAAGTGAGTCTTTAATACAATCGGTTGGTGTCATTGGGATGAGTAACCAGTAACCTGGGGCATGCCATGTGATCTCATAACGCAACCTGGTGTTTTTCTCTTTGTGTACATCACATTTTATAGTAACTAGGACAGCACAGATTATTGTGTTCTTGTGGGTGATTTATTAGGGCAGCTAAGTATAGGGAATTATTGAGTGTTCAGTAAAAAAGTCAACACCTTTATGTAGTCTTTAGAGTCCCATAATTACCATATTGGTCTTGAGTAAGACTTGGGTTTTCAACATAGGAAAAAACTCAGTGTTCATGAGGAAGGCTGAGGATAGGTTTTCAATATGACCGTTATTTTGCAGGTTTATCTGAAATATTTGAACGGTGCAGTTAACATTTATCATAGTTTGGTCAGATATGATTAGCTAAAAAGGGTTCAGGTGATGACAGATGATAATGAATGCTTACTAACTACTAGTTATTTTTAAGCAAGTTACATTTATAATCCAGACAGACCTGCAAGCATACCCCTACTCTATGATCAGACAGTATGCCTCTGTAACTTGATGATACATTAAATATCCCCTAACATGACTTGCATGTGCAGTTTGTATTTGATCAACTATCAGCAACCAGGGGATAAGTAATCTAAACTCCTTAATACCTACATCAATGAGACACATAATACATGCTCTCTCCTCCCTTGGGGTGCATTTTGATGATGTATGCTGTCAAAGGTTAGGCAGCGAAATTGAACGTACCACAGGGTGCTGCAAATAACTTGTGTAAATTGTGCGGTACTCTAATGGATGTTATGTATCACGTCTGTCTGTGTTTACACTGATCTTTTAGTGTCTAATTAAAAGCTATGTACAGGGATGTGTTCTCTTAAGCAAGAGGCTGAAAGGCTTGACATCTTATTTACTGCCATGCTGCACTGTGGGGACTAGTTAAAGGTGCTGACAGTGGCTCATGCTGCTCTAAATACTGTAAAACACACACACACACACACACACACACACACACACACACACACACACACACACACACACACACACACACACACACACACACACACACACACACACACACACACACACACACACACACACACACACACACACACACACACACACACACACACACACACACATACAGCAGTAGATATAGATAGATAGTGCACAGCTGCCCTGTCTCAGGAGAGAGAGCGAACAGACTCACCACAACAAGACCACTCCTTACCTTATACATAATAATTAACTAACTGAAGGTATATAAAAGAAAACAAACAATATGAGGGAGTGTCAAAAAAAAGAAGCTGAGCCAATGTTATGATAAGTGTCCCAGCTCCTGCAAAGTTGCAGCCTGTTTTCTGGGATAAGCAAAGTGCTGAATCTCTGTTAAGGCTTTATATTTGGGCCAGCTTGGATTGAAAACGCATTGTCTCTTGACAATTACTCTACATTTTCCCCTCACATGGTCAGCTGTTGCAAAGCCAAAACCATACACATGGTTTCTGTTTCTCTGGGCACAATGCAACAGAATACTTCTCACTAAGTGTAGCTGACTCGTTACCATATGCTTCGGTGTTAGAGGGGTTGGCATAACTCTCATAATGTTCAACCAGATTCTCTTAAACATAAATAGTTTCTGAGAAAAATTAGCTGAATGTTTGATTATGGAGTTTGCAAAAACACAACTGAGGAGAGGCCAAACACGTTCTGCTTGTACAGGTTTGGAAGGGAAGGAGAGAAATTAGTTCTGGGAAGTACTGTTGTTTTTTTAAATTGCTCTCATCACACAGAGTTTAAAGATCAAAGTTTGAATAACTCCATTTTGGAAATACCTCTTGGGAAATGTAGCCCCCCTCTCCCCACCAATTGTCTATTGTCATCAAGTAGGGTGGCAGAACGCATGGAGTCACTTATGCTATTTCCTCTCATTACACCCTCTTCACACACAGTGTTAGGGTCAGCGAACAGAGGGCTAATTGAACTTTAAGATAATTTAAGAGAAATGTGCTACTAGTTTTCTCTCACCGCAGTCTGTCACTGGCATGAGAGTGCATATCCTGGCTGTTATGGTTTCATTATGAAAGATTCACTCCTTTTTAGTGTTTGCTGGCAGTTAAAAATTTACTCTTTTTTAAGGATCCAGACAGAATAAGACCCCATTTACACGCATACGAATCGCAAACGAACCGCGTACGATATCAAAAAAGTATTCCGTTCACACGAGACCGCTCGAAAGCGCTGGAGACGCTGTAGTACATATGCCGGGCCTGTAAGTGGCGCTGTACTTCTGCCACAAAATACACTAAAAGCAGCGAAGACCCCTGAGCATGGTTGCCATGGTTGCTCTTCTGTTTATGCCCCGCGGTGGATGTAGCAACATGTGATTCATGTAATTCTCCATGTCCACTTGTTGCTGATGATTGTGGTAGAGGAGCTGTAGATTTTGCACTAAAATCTGTAGCATGGTCAGTAGCAGTAGCTACTGACCATGCTACAGCAGTGAGCAGCAGAGGTGGGGAGAGGCGGGGCTATGGCTTCATCGTTATCAGGAAATGATCGTATAGGGCACGGAGCCGTTTGCCCCCCCAGAGCGTTCCTTTTGCAGATCTATCCACCTTGGGACCCATTACCGTTTGCGGGGTCCGTTTTCGCGTTTCCATTACGGCCTCGTGTGAACGAACGGGCTATACGAAAGAGTAAAGTAGCGGATACAACCGTTTGCGTCCTCGTGTAAATAGCACCTAAGTCATCTGTTATTATCCTGCTTGATAGTTTCTAAAACAGGGAGACAAAGGAATTCCCAAAGGAAATACTGTATTTTCGACACCTATGTTTGTATGGAGTTCTCTGGGTGACATCTGGGATCTTTAGTTATTTTTAAGAGATTGGCAAATGACCCACATTTAATGAACTAATACCCTTATGCCTAGATGGAAATGTTAGGTGTCAATATGTTTCTTAGAATGTGATAAAAAAAGAATCAAATGATGCTTTCACTGTGCCAGTTTCAGGACTGACTGAAGGCAAAACATAAATGATAAAGTCATATTGATCTAGGATTATTGGCAAAAAAATGCAGTATGGGCAGACAATAGACATTAATATCATCAAATAATTTGACTTTTCTTGCAATGTTAATACAACACAGTAGTGTTACTCTAATATTGTAATGACACAACACAATCCTCCTTTTAGTTATCCTCCATGTGAGAATTGATACGAGGAGTGAAGCAGGCAGGACCCAAATGCAGATAACACTTATAATACCTTTATTTCAAGGGCTAATATATAACATGGACAAAAACACTCCACAGTGAACTCCTTCACCAACAAAAGACGAACCAACACTGAACACAGGAAGAGACAAGACTAAATACAGGGAGGGGTAATCACAGAACGAGAAACAGCCGGGCAGGGGAGGAGAAACACAAGGGCCACAGGTGAACACAATCAGACAACTAGACACAGCAGGGAAACTAACGACAGGAGGAAAAACCCAGGGAAAAGGACCAAACAATAAACCAAGAGGAAAACATGACAGGGACAACAGCAAAACACCCAAACCTAGACATAGAAACGTGACATGACATGAGAATCGTGACAATAATGAACCTTAACTGTCTGTGTCTTTATCTACAGTATGACCCCTGTCAGTTACTATCTCCTGGGTTATTTTAGATAAACTTCCCCCTTTACACCAGCTCAGATTTCCTTTCAGTCACTCCCCAATTAATGGATCTGCTATCGTTTGTCGACTACATACAGCAGCCTCATCTTAAAAAGAAAAACAAATGTTTAGTTTAGTGCAGAGAAATGCTTGTGCAATTTGCAGTCAGATATTTGTTTACAGTCCTAACTAAACTAGTGTTCGCTCAGAGCTACTGTGATGTATTTTGTCTTGAACCTCCATCTGCTAGTCCTTTATTTACCCATCTATCCCATCAATCCCTCATTTTCTGCAATGATTTGCTCACTGTTTGATTTTGGGTGCTCTTGGGCCAGAGTCTTTTTTGAATAGAGACAGTGTAGAAAGGTTGAGACAGAAGGGATGACATGCGTTAATGTTCCCAGGCCGAATTCAAACCTGGATCCTCCGTATGAAGACTGAGTCACAGTGATGCCCGCAGGGTACTCATTTTAAAATGATCTCTATCTTTCTTTATGTCTTGTTCCAGCAATCACTTATTTCTTTTTTTATCTCGGCCACACACCATCCTCCACACCCAAAGCCCTCCCTGTGCTGACACAGATGTTTGCTCTGATAGTTCATGCTAGCTGACCCATAAGGTTTACCCCTCTGCCCCACCGGACGCTTCTGTTTGCAAACTGTGACAAAGTATCAGATTTACCCTTTTCTGTAGGTGCAGTCAGTGTGGAGGAACAGGGGACCTGGGCGTGTTCCTCCATATTACCTATCACACCCCCATCACACCCCTTAGTGCACACATTTACTGACATATGAGGACATGCCTGCACGTGCTCCCACACACACACACACACACACACACACACACACACACACACACACACACACACACACACACACACACACACACACACACACACACACACACACACACACACACGCACACGCACACGCACACACACACCAATCATACATTCCAGGGAAACAGGGTGAGTAAAAGCCCTCTGTGGTTAGACTGCTGTTCTGAATTAAAGTCAGCCTATGTCAATGAAGGACAAAGTCTTATTAAATTAACTTAAGCGATTTGCTAAAGTCGCTTCAAGGCACAGATTTATACTCACACAGATATCCTAATTAGCTAAATGATTCATTAATTTTGCCGGAGCTTTATTAAGGTAAAGTTAATGAAGGTAAGACTAATTAAGACATGATGAATCGACATGTCTGTTGCACTCATTAACATGTTATCTACTGCCTCTCCGTTATCGCTCTTATCTGCTTTCACAGCAGAATGGCGCCTGGAAATTAGGCATTAAAGTGTCATCCAACTGGTTTATCTTAGAGATTGACTTTAGCAAGGACTTCTGGGGAAGTTAGTTTTCTTTAGCTTTCTCAGTACTTTTACATTTCATCATCATTATCTTTTATTCAGTAACCATGTCCTACAGGCTTACAGAAAAGAGTGTTGCTTTAGCAGCATACTATATCTATAAAAGGTATGAAGTGGAAGGCTAGAACAAATCACAGAGCGCCAATTATCTTAAAACTCCCATCTAAGGCCCCTTCCACACGGAGACGAAAACGAACCGAATTCGGAGACGCTGTAGTGTGTATATGCCGGGCCTGAAAGTGGCGCTGTACTTCTGCCACAAAATACACCAAAAGCAGCGAATAAGACCGATGATGACTATTATTATTATTAATATTATTATTATATTTTATTATATTATTATTGTTGCCGATGGTTGTGGTAGAGGGGCTGTACATTTTTGCACTAAAATCTGCATCATGGTCAGTAGCGTCTGGAGCACGAACACAATCCTGTGATCCGCAATTGTTGTTGTTGTTGTTGTTGTTGGCGAAACGCATCAGTAATGACGCGGGGGTGAGCAGGAGAGGTGGGGAGAGGCGGGGTTATGGCGTCATCGTTTTCAGGGAATGATCGTATAGGGCGTACACACGGAGCCGCAAGCGTTTCGTCCTCAGACCTACCCACTTAGGGAGCCGTTATCAACGTGTATCGGATTTGGGCTCCGAATCCGCGTTTTTGTGTCGGCCTCGCGTGGACGAACGTTCTATACCAGGGGTGGCCAACCCGCGGCTCTCGAGCCGCATGCGGCTCTTTGCCTAGTTTCATGCGGCTCTTCAGTTCATATCGAATTTTATATGTGTGAGTTTGGGGGAGAGACACTCAATCCTGACTAGTGTTGCACGGTGTACCGATACTTGAAAGGTATACCGCGATACCCTGCCCTTACAAAACGTTACTATTCCTCCGTTTCATTAGTATGGTACTTTTAGAATGACGGGGGAAGTACTCCGGTGAGAAAGCGCTGTTTTAATAAGAGCCGTGTGTGTTCAGCGCTCTGCTTCCACTCCCTGCACTGCAGCTGTGCCTACAGTCCCGCCCCTTTCAAGCACGCTCTAAGTCTCTCCCCTCTCTCGTGCACGCGCTTGCTACCAGAGCATGTGAGAAAACGAGAAGCATGGCTGCAAGTGGGAGTGCAACTGCTGCTGCGCCTCGGCTTGTTGACAAAAAAGACGCCAGAAGCGACATTTTGATGTATTTGAGCTATATCTCTGAAAGTGAGGGCAAGCCTACGGACACCACGAGGCCTGTCTGTAAGAAATGTTTGAATTTTATTTAATACGAATTCTTGTCATTTATTTTATTTATTGTTCTCATTGTTTAAAAGTTTGTGTTATAGTTATGGTTCTGGTGTGAAATAAAGCACAATAATTACATTTAAGACTGTTTCGAAAAAGAATCGGAATTCTTGACTTGGTATCGAAACCAAAATGTTGGTATCGTGACAACACTACTCCTGACAGTTAAACCTGATATTTAGTAGGTCTGTTAAAGAGCATCTCGCAGGTTTTTATTTTTTCTACATTTATGCTTAAACTTGCTTGAAAATTACAATAAAAAAAGTGAATGCAGGATTTGATATGTTTTACGAGACATAAGGGCAGGAATTCAGAGGGAAAGGAGCAATTTTGAGCTCTGCTCTTAAAAACGGCTTTTTTTTAAGGTCATACGTCAAACGCGTCATATTACATCACACAGGGGACACATCTCCGCTCTCTGACCGCGGGTATAGTAGAGTTGCATTGAGTAGAGCGGTTGTGTTTTAAGGATCTGGTATTTTTCGGTAGTTTTACATTGCATTTCACCATTTGTAATCATGGTGCAGTATTGTGTTTGTGCAGGTTGCACAAATACCAGCCTGTCAGGACATCGAGTCCACAGTAAAAAGGACCGGAGCTAGCGTTCGTTCCTGGGTGCGTTGTGCATCCACCTCCCTGCAGCACATACTCTCCACAGCTTTATCAGGAAACCGTATTACTTCTATCTCCCCCCCCCCCTTCGCTGCTCTCTCTCTCTCCCCTCCGGTACTGTGTTGTTTGTGTGTGCGTGGTGGCTGTCACTCCTGGCTCCCGGCTCAACCTCCACTCACCTGCTGCAATCAGCTGTGCACCCTCCCCGACTACACACCTGCTTTCCATCAAGCCATTTACAACGACATATCAACGGAGGCTCCACAACCTTTCTCCGCCAGATCGTCAAGTATCAGCCGTATCTCGCGTCTCTCCTCCGGCACACAGCACCGTAGTGTGGAGTTGCATTAGGTAACGCGAGATACGGCTGATACTTGCGCATTAGTTTCTGTTATGGATCAGTATCAACAGTCCTGCCAGTAACGTTACTATATTCTGAATGCTACTTTAGTTATAGCCTGATATATGATAGCTAACTTTACAATGTTTTGATGTGACGTTAGCTAACATTCTGTAGCTAACGCCGGTCACTCACCAAGATAGCTGCCCAGTTCTCCACTGGTTCTCCTCACACCACAGCTCAATTTCTCTCCGATGGCCGTTATTTCTTCTAATCCTTGGCTGCTCCTGGTCTCTTGGACGCCTAGCAGGCTCATAATTATAAGGTTGTGGTCCGTCATATGCATTCGAATATTCATGTTCAACTTCTTCTGTGTCGAAACTAGCATTGGGATCCATGTTTATTAATACGTTACTCCGGCCGCTCTCCTCCTTGTTTCCCCCGTGTTACGTCACACGCGGGAGGTCACGTTCCGAGGATTTTTATGCGGAAGTGAACATTTCTCACAAAAACGACGCCAGATGTCACTGTAGTGTATATTTCTGTATATTTTTGGGAAAATCTAGTGTATTCATCATTTTCCTACACATTTATTCACAGGTGTCTTTAACCTGGAAGTTGCTCTTTAAGTATCGAATGCTGATAATTCTGACGTAATTTGGCCGGTCAAAATTGTTTGGGCTCGGATAAAATCGCTCTGTTACCTTCGTCCCGGCTCTCCCTACGTGTGTATGTGTGGTGTCAAGTGTCAGTATGAGAGGATGACAGGTGGCCCAAGAGCCAATCACAATAATACCTGCGATGCAGTGAACCAATCACCTTTTGGGGGGGGGGGGAACCTATCGTTGATTAAACATTATCCAGTGTTTCCCCTACCATTGTCTTGGAGGGGCGCTGCGCTCCGCCAACTGAGCCCCGCGCCCCGCGCCCCCCCTGAAATTCAAGGTGTTTAAATAATATATATACTTTTTTTTTTTTTAATACATATATAGCACCAAATTGCAAATAATCTAGAACTACAGTACTGTCACTTTTTACATTGAACATGTGCTCTTTTATTAAATAAACTAAACCCCTTCATTTTAAGTTGTGAGTTTAGTGTTTTTGACCCTAAGAAACACTGATGCATTAATCAATAACAATAATCCATAGCTCCTCTCTCTGCTTCAGAGGATTTAAAAAATATATATCCCAATGCCACAAAAATGCATCAGTGACGTGGTTGAAATCTTGTCTCCAGAAAACAAAAAACTGAAACAAGCGGTATCAGTGACTGTGTGTTTGATGTGGCTCTTTGTAGTAACATAGACAAAATGTGGCTCTTAACCTCTGAATGGTTGGCCACCCCTGGTCTATACGATAGAGAACGTTAGCGGATTCAACTGATATCGTCTGCGTGTGTACCTGAGCTTGCTCTTGGGAAGAGGCGATTGGTCCAATAGTAACAGTAACTGTGATTGGTGTAAAGCCACCTGTGATTGGTGTAAAGCCACCAATCTCACATGGATAATCTGGGGAAGACACTGTAATTGGCCTTCATGGAAGGATAATATAAACATTTAAATGGTAATATTGACTATGGTAAACATTTGGTGGGGCTAATATTGCAGTTTCCAGATATAATAAACACCCCACTGTTTACATTAATAACCAGATAGCATCTATTTTGCTGCTGAGTGAGATTGTCAGAGTACACTAAACTGTTTTCCACTAGTGTTGCTGACAAATAGCATTTTAGATGACTTGCTAAACTGACCAGCATGTCTTTACTCACTGTGAATGGTTTCACTTTTTGCATTTTACAATCTGTATTACTCCTTGCTGCACTTGTAATTGGTACTTTCATTTTGCACACCCAATAAACAATTGGACGACTTAAAGTGGTAAAAGTTGTTAAAATGACAGGTTAAAAGTGTTTGGCAAACCCCTCTTTCCATATGTTATTGAGACAACTGCATTAGCACAATGTTTCCCAACATTTGAATCCTACGCATATTGCTCCATTTTCAAAACGCACAGCCGTTAAGCAAATCAGTGTGACCCGTTGAGTGTGATTGGTAAAAACAACATTTGACAGTTGATAATAGTTATCGAACTGTGTGACAGTGCAGTGGTGCCTTAAGTAAACTTTGTAGACAACACAGCCTGAGGGTTATGTTATTCTCCTTTATCTTGTTTAGGAAGGGGAGGTGACAGACCTTAGAGCAGAGTGTTATAATGACCCCGATGTCCTGAGGTGAGTTTAACTCTGTTTTGAGAAGACTCTCTAAGTGTGCCATTAATTCCCGCTCCTCCCCCTCATATTGCAGACCTTCCTCCCCATGGAGTGCAGGGTGAAGAGGTGGGGCTGGGTTATTATAAGCCTGTCTGTGCAGGTGTGAGTGACAGCAGTCAAAAGGTCACTATGGTTTCAAAAGCCTTTGTAATACCTCACTTTCCAGTTAAATAAAAGTCAGTGAGTGTTGGGAAAGGAAAAAGCTGAAAGAATCTGTGGCAATTTTATAAATAATATTATATACGATATTATGGGGCAATATCATAAATAAGCATGAGTGTTTGTTCATAACATTGTTATTGTTCTGAGGTGCAATATGGTCGCATGTATCCCCGGGGCCGCCCTTTTCCGCTTCTTTTCATTTACTGCAAACCCCTTCCCAACACAATATTTTATGCAGCATGGCAGACCACAGACTGGAGAGAGGGAGCCAAGTATGATAACACACTGTTGTGGCTTTGGTTAATTACTCAATTTAACAATGAAGCTAACATTGTGTTCTCAATTATGCTTTGTTGCATGTTTAAGCAAAGTGTGTCCTTTTTCCACTCAATTTGACTGTTTTAAACAAATGAGGCTGACTATTCAGTAGTGCTCCCAGGTTTGGCCCTGGGCTAGTTTGTAATGCGCTTCAAAAGAAGGCATGTAATTAACAGTTGAGAGAGAGAGGAATGTGTTTTATACGGAGTGATCATTCACATACAGTACAGATGGCTTTATTTAGCAGAAACTTTAAACAATGAGTGCTGATGAGTACTAGATTAGAAAATGAAGCGCTCGTTAACAATCGTTTAAACCCATGTTTACAAGTGATCATACTCAATGGATCCATCATATTGATAAAAACTAAATGATGCATTGATACAATGTTTTCCAATCGGACACATGAAAGATGCAGAGCACTGTGGTATGATTACAGATGGCAGGTTGGGCACTTTGACCCTGTTTGGTCGCGGTCAGTGGGGCAGAGCCATTGAATACCGAGGCTAAAGGGGCTTAGGTCGTAATACAATTACTGTGCGTGTCAGGATGGTTTACTGAGTTTGTGTTTGTATGCAATCAGCAGCATTAAAAGAATGTGTTCGTCCACTCTAACAGCGGCTGCCTTCCTCTTTGATCACCCATGGGTCACTTAAGAATTTACATCTATGGGAGCCGTGATGAGAAGTCCAAGCAGAAGAACATGAGGCCTGAATGAGGATGAGATAAAGGGATTACAAAAAGGAAGGTTGAATAAATGAGATTTTAGACCCAGAGAGCAGTGGCTGTGTTGTGTGTGATGCCTGGCAGAGACTGGTGTCTGACTAATGTGGCGTAATACACTGGGAAGCAGGGCCAAGGGTTCCTTCCTGGGCATGAGTTTTTGGGTTGGAGCTTCTGCTTAATTGGACAGCTGGACCATTTTCCCCACATATTTTCACAGAAGAGGATGCTGTGAGCTTCTCTTCTCTAATGAATTCTGCTCTCCTCTTTGCGCCTCCCAAGGTTTGCTTGCCCAGTATTGGCATTACTTCAGCGTAGAGTGTTTGCTATCAGTCCTGTAATCAGAGATTGAGAGATGGATATGTGTTGTTTCTCTCTTACCTCCAGGTAACAGCTTTTCTCACTCGACCATGACAAGCCCGGCAGTTATTGATACTTTAGCTAAGGGGGTCATACAATAATACCCCCTTCTCTTACTGCAGGTTGCAGGGGTTCTCCCTACCTAATTTAGAGCAGTAGTCAGTGAGTGCCCTGTATTAACTTACAGGAATGCAGGCTTCCTACTCAGAATGAGAGCCTAAACACACTGTCCTTTCATGATGACTTGTTTTTGTCTGCAAGGCACTCATTTTGATAAATGCTTTTATGCGACATGATATTGGATCCGGTAAAAACATGTTTCTAAGAAATGTAATGCAGGGCTTAGATTATGGTGAGGCCTTTACAAATGGAACATGCATCTTAAATGTTACGAGCTGGATGTTAACAGTCTTGTTAAATGTATATGGCTGCACCTGGCAGACTGCAGCAGAGGTTACAGCTGTGTGTCTACAAACATACCTGGAAATACCTTTGGAGGAAGGACAGAGGTGGAATGACGGGGTTGAGTTGTCATTTTGTACACTGACATTGTTTTAATATTAATTAAATGGATAATATAGTTGTGCCATAACCCATTATCATAACCAACATTTCTAAATGATCAATTCATAGTTCATCATCATGAATAGTTAATCTATAGATTGATTTTATAATACACACAAAATGATGTTTAGAGATGGTTTAACAAACATTATTAACCAATAACAAAGTGTTCCAAATAGATTGTCATTATTGTTTACAGATGTGTTAAAAACTATTTCTGAAAAGGTATGCAAATGTTTTGGTAATAATTAACACACATACTTTATAATAAATACAATGTTGAAATATATGAAACATACACCTTTGCAATC
Organism: Notothenia rossii; assembly: GCF_949606895.1. Taxonomy (NCBI): domain Eukaryota; kingdom Metazoa; phylum Chordata; class Actinopteri; order Perciformes; family Nototheniidae; genus Notothenia; species Notothenia rossii. Next base: position 18,776,648 of record NC_136903.1, read on the forward strand.
ATATAAAGTATAACTTTATGAATTATTATGTAACAGTCTTACCTAATTAACAACTCTATAGTTAATCCACTATCATTTTTTAATCTTTTAATTATTATAATTTTAAAGTGTTGACATTTTTCTGAATTCTTTAAAAAAAATGCAGACAGGAACCATGGTACATTTAGAGCCAGCACCTTGGCTGAATGGACAGGATGAAAACGTGTTGTGTCACATTTCTGGTACGTGTCCAGCAATAACCAAAATGAGGTGCAATTTCCTCTTGACTAATTACTGTGGAATTGCTGGTGTTTCATCAACCTCCCTGGGGCCTCGGTAAAGTGAGGTTCGAGCTGGAGTTACAGAACGCTGGAAGTGTATGGATGAGTATAGACTGACAGACAAAACAGGGGCACAGAGCTGTGAACCAGAAAGGGAGGAGCGACTGAAGACGTGATCCAGAGTGTGTTTTCTTTTGGTTTTATAAGGGGCAATGTGGGCTGAAACAGGAGACCTTTCCCCGGGTCTCATAATGACCTGCGAGTGATGCTTCTCACTTCAGGTATTGTTAAGAGCTGATGAAGCCTTCCAGCCCTGCAACAGGACGATAATGACTCCTCCCTAAGATATTGAACAGAGTGAACACAGTGTTGATTGATGTGCATCTGTATACCTGGGTTATTCTCTTTCTTCAAAAACATCAAGTGATAAATGATCCTGTCTCTGGTCCTCCCTCCCACCTGTTTCCACTCCTTTAACTTCCTTTTTTTCTTCAGTTTTGTTGCTGTCCATGTTTTGTCCTCCCTTAACGCCCCTCTCTTCCTCCGTCTTTTGTGGCCCTCAGTGATTTAGAGTAGGTAGATTGTATTCAGTCAGGACAGAACAGGCCAAGGCTGAATGTGGATTATCAGGTTTATGTCAGAGTCAAGGTTCCGATTGAAGGTATAAATCTGGATGGAAGGATGGAGGCTCATGGATCCCTTCTGTTTGACCTCAGCTTAACACCAGAAGCCCCATTAAAAAATATGCCCCAGATCAATCGATCAAGCCCCACCTTCCCCTGGACTCCCCCGCTATTGACAAGGTCAGTAAATCCATCGTTAAATGTCAGAACGCACAATGTTTATGGGCTCAAATGACACTGCTGATGTGCACATTCAGGGGTCAGCCGCGGCAAGCAGGGCAATTTGATTAGAATGCACAAGGGAGCATTACAAGTACATTCAACGTGAATAGTCTGTGTGGATAACAGCAATCAATGCACTAATGTTCTTTTCATCATCATCTTTATTCAGTTAGACAAATATATGGCCAAAGAAAAATCTGTCTTTGACACTGGAGACCCTCAGTGTTGGTTTCAGTGTTCCTTGACCAAGCAGTTTAATGTTGCCTACACTTAATCAAACCTTAATAGGTAGAACACTTTGATAACACTCCTATAAATTATATTTTTCATGTTCATATGGATCATTTTAAAGGGAACCAACAAACAAGGCTGTCCTGCTGATTGGGAGGGACTAGAAGAAGCACTCTGACGCATCTAGAAGGATGATTTCAACATATTCAGTCCTGGTCAGTTGTTTTTACTTTGTTTTCAGGCTACTGGAGTTACAGGCTTAGAGGTTAGGCTTAACCTAGAGTGACACTGCGTCTTAGCTAACCCCCTTAGTTTCTGATCAAAGACTCAGCGGGGATGTAATCCCAAGTCTCCAGTATTTGTTTTTAATTAAGTCTCACCTTTGACTTATGTGTTAGTCAAATGTGTTTGACCAACACATTTGTGTTCATTTTTTTTTTTTTTTAGTAAAAACATTTGAGAATTTTGAATGTTGACTATTATTCTAGACTCTGTTTGAGACACGCAAGCTGGGAAATATTCTTCTGTCCTGCTATCTATCAGCAAGTTGGATTTTCATTTGAAAAACAGTAGCTCCGGTGTGTTCATGGCACTGCCCACAATGAGGGGGGAAAAACGTTTGAGTCAGTTATATGTTTTCCTAAAAGAAGTTATTGTTATGTCTATTTCCAAAAGGTATACTATTACATGCTGGGCAATGGTTTAGTGCTTTATGGTTTTCTTTTTCTCTCTTTTTTCTCACTTTTTCCTACCCACACCTTGAGATTTGTAGAGCTTATTGTGATAACCATCAGAAGTGTGACTGAGAAACAGAAAGTGAAGTATATGGTCGTGTCAATTCAGTTTGTTATAGCGTGAAGGAAATGAACTGTGTGATGTCTGGACCGCTGTCACTCCACTGAGCTGAGTCAATAAACAGCAGCAATGATGCGTTTCAGCTTGTCTGTCTGTCTGTCTACACACACACACACACACACACACACACACACACACACACACACACACACACACACACACACACACACACACACACACACACACACACACACACACACACACACACACACACACACACACACACACACACACACACTTCGCTAAAACAAAATGGTATTTTTCTCTTATTATACCCTCTCCCCCCTCCCTGGAAACCAGTATCTGCTCTGAAACATAAGCTTTGAAATGTAGGTGTTTTAAATCTCAAGTTATTTATTACTTTTGTAAATTAAATATGCAAATGGCAGCAGTTTTACAAACCTTGTTAATTTATGGGACCGATTATATATTTAATGTTGGAGTAAAGATAAGTTATGAAAGGAGTTTCCATATGCAGATTGTATTCAGATGGAATTCTGCAGGTTTCATTGTCAAAAATTAATTGGTTGTACACTTTCTATTTGTAATAAGAGGCTTTTTTCTAAAATAAAGTGTTTTTTTAAATAATGCCTGCGTTTTTTGTTGAGTTGTAGCACTTTTTGTTCTCTCAGGGACAGTGCAGACAGTCATCAACCAGCCATTCACTAAGAGACATAGTTTACCATCTCCAAACTCAGTTTATAAAAGGATATTTGGAAAAGTCATTGAGGATCATATAGAGCAAGTGTGATGGTTTCTTTCTAAGGAAGCACTAGCACTAACATTACTCCCCATTCAGTGCATTAATAGAAAGCTTAAGCAAACATGGTGCATGACTTGAGCTGCACTGTAAGTCTGTTTTTTATCCCCCATTTATAAAACCTCAGTTGGGACACATACAGTTTAGAACAGGAGCTGATTCAACATGATAACAGATCTCTATAAAGGAACACCCCCAGAAGCCTATAAGCATGCAAAGTCTGTAGGAAATTAAATGTGTCTGCCAAGTGGTGCTGCACAATGTTAAGAAGGAACTTGGAACAAAAGTGCTTAGAGAGGATACCCTGCAATGAATCCCCCCTAAGGAAATTCTGAGCAAACCATAGCAAGGTCCATAGCCTTTACTGCAGCTAACCCTGCGCTCTTACCTCCAAGAATGAAAAAAAGTATCACATTACAGGACTGTCTCAGAAAATTAGAATATTGTGATAAAGTTCTTTATTTTCTGTAATGCAATTAAAAAAACAAAAATGTCATACATTCTGGATTCATTACAAATCAACTGAAATATTGCAAGCCTTTTATTATTTTAATATTGCTGATTATGGCATACAGCTTAAGAAAACTCAAAAATCCTATCTCAAAAAATTAGAATAGTTCCTCAGACCAAGTAAAAAAAAAAGATTTATAACAGCAAAACACAATCAAACATTTGAAAATGTCCATTAATGCACTCAGTACTTGGTTGGGAATCCTTTTGCACGGATTACTGCATCAATGCGGCGTGGCATGGAGGCAATCAGCCTGTGGCATTGCTGAGGTGTTATGGATGCCCAGGATGCTTCAATAGCGGCCTTTAGCTCATTAGCATTGTTGGGTCTGGTGTCTTTCAGCTTCTTCTTCACAATACCCCACATATTCTCTATGGGGTTCAGGTCAGGGGAATTTGCAGGCCAATCGAGGACAGTAATGCCATGGTCAGTACACCAGTTACTGGTGGTTTTGGCACTGTGGGCAGGTGCCAGATCATGCTGGAAAATGAATTCCTCATCTCCATAGAGCAGACGGAAGCATGTAGTGCTCTAAAATCTCTTGGTACACAGCTGCATAACTCTGGGCTTGATGAAACACAGTGGACCAACACCAGCAGCTGACATGGCTCCCCAAACCATCGCTGACTGTGGGAACTTCACACTGGATTTCAAGCAACTTGGATTTTGCTCCTCTCCAGCCTTTCTCCAGACTCTGGCGCCTTGACTTCCAAATGAAATACAAAACTTGCTTTCGTCTGAAAAGAGGACTTTGGACCACTGTGCAACTGTCCAGTGCTTCTTTTCCTTAGCCCAAGTCAGACGCCTCTTCCGTTGTCTTGAGTTCAGAAGTGGCTTGACCATGGGAATACGGCTATTGTAGCCCATTTCCCGGACACGTCTGTGAACAGTGACTTTTGATACCTGGACTCCAGCTTCAGTCCACTGTCTTTGAAGCTCCCCCAAATTCTGGAAGCGACTCTTCTTCACAATGCTGTTAAGGCTGCGGTCATCTCTCTTGGTTGTGCAGCGTTTCCTGCCACATTTCCCCCTTCCAACAGACTTTTTGTGGATGTGCTTTGAAACTGCACTCTGTGAACAGCTTGCTCTTTGAGACATTTCTTTTTGTGTCTTACCCTCCTGATGGAGGGTGTCAATGACGGTCCTCTGGACAGCAGTCAGATCAGCAGTCTTCCCCATACTTGTGATTTAGTTTACTGAACCAAGCTGAGTGTTTTTCAAGGCTCAGGAAACCCTTGCAGGTGTTTCGAGTTAATTAGACGATTCAAGTGATTCGTTGAACACCCTACTAGTATACTTTTTCATGATATTCTAATATTTAGAGATAGGATATTTGAGTTTTCTTAAGCTGTATGCCATAATCAGCAATATTAAAATAATAAAAGGCTTGCAATATTTCAGTTGATTTGTAATGAATCCAGAATGTATGACATTTTTGTTTTTTTAATTGCATTACAGAAAATAAAGAACTTTATCACAATATTCTAATTTTCTGAGACAGTCCTGTATATTTACACTGCGGCTTTAAGGGATCAAAGGTTCTGCTCACAAGTGTAATATGTGTCGTAGATCACCCAGTCTACTCTTTGTCTGTACTGTTTTCCACATCGTTAAGAGGTTCCTTATCTTAAATACCGTTTTGTCTTAGATTACTTTTCAGCCGATAATGTTTTGACACATTTTATATGAGTGTACTGTATGACTGAGAAAGGTTTTGTCACAGTCCTTGTTCGTGTAATTGCTGGATGGCTTCACTTGAGTCAGAGAGAGGCTGTGTGTTTTTGTTGTTCCCCGTGGGGTTGAGAAGCAGGTAGCCTAAAGGTTGAAATATTGATGGATGATGATACATTAATGTGGCTGGGGAAAGAGTGATGCACATCCAAGCAGACGCTGCGTCTTCTGATATTACTGTTAATGCCCATATGGGGTAAGCTGCTAACGTCCGCTAGAGGAGCGATGTCTGGTATGGAGTTTGCTTTTTTGTTCATTTGTAGTTTTATTTGAGAATGCTTTATGACAAAGCTACCCATGTTGATATGTTTCCAGGATATTTTTGTGTTGATATGTAAATGTAATGTGATGTGATGTCATGATATGAACTGGCGAAATGCATACTCGTAGGTTTGCAATAGTGGACCCTCTTGTTATCGCAATAAGGGTGTGGTTGCTTCAGTGTGGAGACGATGCACTGTTCTTAGTAATTTATTCATAGCTCTGAGGTTGTTGCTGTATTTTCATCCATTTTTCATTAACAAAGAGTAAATCACTAACAGCATGTGGTTTATTCACTCATGAATAGTGCACAACATACTCTGTCTATTTATGCCATACTCTCATGAGTCTGCTTACATAGAGGAGTTGGAGTGGAACATAGTTGATCCACCTATTGTAAGATGGGAGGGATGGCAGATATGCTCAAATATGATTACACTCAGCCACACATATTAATAATACTGCTGTTCAGATATGATGTGTTTTTCTTGTCTCCCCGATGCCCCTGGGGTAAGTTGGTGAGTACTTGATCCATATTGGCTAAAGGAAGGTATAGAAAGGTCTTACTTTTACCCTTCATACCAAGACCTGCTGGCTCACACAGCTAGCTTCCATCATTGCATATTTGTGTATGTTTTATGCCAATACTAAGCACAATGCCAGTACGTCAGTCCTGTCCTAAGCAGCAACCTAATATCCATGGCAGTGGGGCCTAACTGCGTCACTGCTTCGTATATCTCATCTCGTCTGATGGATTAGAACAAAATGTCATACAATGCACAGCAATGCTCGTATGGTGATTTATTCCACTCATTGGAACGGAAGACAGATGGAGCATGAATACTTTGACGAATCATTTTATGAAACCATTCCTAAAAGGCTATTCAATACTTGAACCTGTAATATTACTCTTAATATTTTTTATTCATGAAATTCCTTTTTTTCCCCCTAGCATGCTGCCTATTCAAGTCACTCAGTGCTTCCTGTTGTGAAGCTAATCCTAACTACAGCTGGGTGGGTGGATGCAGGGGTGAACTATGTAGGCCGGTATTGTAAAGGGAAGGTGGGCGGCAAATGTGGTTAATTTGCTTGTCTTGGGCTTGTGCTTAATTTTGCTGAGCCAAATCCTCTCATTTAGGGGATTATGTTCCCGGGCTTGTGGTGAGTAGGTGGAGGTCAGAGATGATGAAACAGAAAAAGAGGGTGAATGGACAGAGGAATGGAGAAAGTGATGGAAGGGGTTTTTGGTGTGGGGTATACAGTAGATGTAGAGCGATGGATAGACAGGGCAGCAGATGGGGGTTAATGTATGCACTGGTGGGGATTGGGAGGATGTGATGTTTAGAGGGAGGGAAAAGAGGAAAGCAGCTTGTGTGTGAGGAGATCTGAGGGTTGGGGGTGTACTTGTGCGGGCAGGGGGCGTAGTGAGGTGGGTCGAGTATTGTATAAGGAGGGCTGAGTGAACTCTGATGGGGGGCTCCAGCTTTCAAAAGGTATCGACAGATCCATTGCCCATTCAACTCCACAGGCCTGATCAGCCAAACATACCATGCCTCCCACAATGTATCCCCCTCTATCCTACCTCACTTGCATATAGGAGCTGATGAACTCTGAGATGGTCAGAGTACTCTGGGTTCTCTGTCTTAGTGAATAGAAGAGTTTAGACCATGAGGCTGAATTGGTGCTTCAGAGAGGGGCATTCTCCTTCAAACACACAACTCCCTTTGGGCTTTGTAAAAACCTGCACATAGTCAAGGACGTGTCCCTGTTTTTTATTGGACCAATATTATTCAGTGTATTTTTTAACCATAGCTAGGTTGAGAGGTGACAGGCAAAGGAAGACATTATACAAGACTAGGGCTGAAGAAAATGTTGAGTCTACAAAGTTGCACGCCCGTACAACTTTTTTTCTGGACATTCAAATATAACTTGCGTTTTGAGGGTTCGTCAAGAGCAAGGCTGAATTAGAGAGAAGTTAGGATAATTAGAATAGTGTGAACTGAGGGGGTTCAGTGGGGTTCAGAAAAGTGAAGAACACTTGAGTTAGAAGCACTGAATAACTCCCTTATGACTGGAACTGGGACATTCTCACCAATGTCTTTTTTCCTTTTTAAGGAGATGGCCAGGATGATTTAACTGCCAAATGCTAAGTCTGCATATGCATTTTTTCAAGAATCAAGCAGAATCATAAGTGACAGTTAATCAACCAAGCTCTTAGATGGCAATAATTATGTGACATACTGGTACAAGGAGCTAGTTGTTATCCACTTGAACAACAAATGCATGAAAACACTTTGCAGTGATCACCATGCAAGGAGTATGGCTAGTAGTAACATTCTCAAGTGGGCCATTCACTCCTAATTCGCCTCCAACGATCGCTCTGTCTGGCCTTAGGTATGGCAGATTGTGTTACACGATCCTTGGAATAATGAACTGGTACGTCAACACTGCCAATCCCACATAGCAAAGGAAAGGATCTGTCTGTTTCAGCCACTAATCCAGTGTGTAAGGGAAGCAGAGACTGGCGTGACACTTGTTCCCTGTAGTGTTCACCCTGGAACCTCCAAGCGCCAGTTTATATTAGCATAACCGTGGGGCCCATCCACTCACTACAGGATTAGTTCAGCTCTCCTCCCACTGTCTGATGGCTCTTTATCCAGATGGATACAGCCTGTTAGAGGTCTAAACCACACCATTGCCACTAAAGTCATTATCATTCACCACGAGAAGGAATCAGCTCACTGAGGGTCTGCTGTTTAGGGTAAGATTGACATCTCATTTGGGATGGTTGAAGAGAAAAGACAGGGAACACCCCTTCAGACTAAGATGGAGTGGCCAACAAATACCCAATCAATCTTCCCTTTATGCTTGACTATTTAATATTAAATAATAAATTTTAAATGTCGTTTAGAACACTGTATTTGTGTAGGATGTGGATTATTCTGAAGGATGCTTCATTTGTCAGTGGAGCGATTTATTGTTCTTCACAGAGAAATGTTGCTTGGTGAAATGTTTTTTACACTTTTTCAACTTAGTGCCCACATTTAGAAACTTTGCTCTATGGTATCTCATCCTTCTGGAGATTATATTCTTTGCTCAGTACAAGAACTTTTCTTTTTTTTCCACCGGAATGAGATTTGTTGCACGTTGAAGCTTGAAATTTAAATTAAGCTTGAAAATGAACCATGTGATTTTTGAAACGTTAGTGGCGCCATACCCAGACAGATGTACCTGACAAGATGTGTTTGTCTGCTGTCCTGGATAGTTCCACGAAACCATGAGCATCAACACTGTGGCGTAAGCGACGTATGCTATGATGTGAAGGATTCAGTTAAATAGCATGCATTCAGTAGAGTCTCTTTGTAGCCTCACTTTCTGGCTTCAGCACCCAGCAGAGAAAACACAACCTAACAGAAGCTCTCTTCCCAGTTACACTGAATAGTAGTAAACGTAATGTACTGGACTTTTAACCACATACCAACCAATAATGCCTTTGAATATATACATAACATTAATAACGTTGAGATAAAAATGAAATGATGATGTATAATGAAATGTATTGTACTGCTGGTTTTCTTTGAAATAAATCATGTGAAATGAATACCTTTCATCATGCACATTTTCAGAAAAAGAAGAAACAAATAAAGGTGCAACAAAGACAGCTAAAGCTACTCCAAAAATCCGCATAGCATACCAGCTGTAGACATGTATTGGTAAAACTTTGAACAAAAATGTTATTCAGAATAAAGGATTAAGAAAGGTTAATTGTGAGATGAAGAAGATAACCTCAAAGGTACATTTGAACACAGAAAATAGTGCTTGGTTAATAATGTAATGGATTTATTCGATGCAGATGAAGTGTACTATACCTTTATTTTTTTAAATGTCGGAGTTACAATATATAATGACAAAAAGTGTCCTTTCTTTGATTCTCATAATATACTATAATAACTATATGTAACATTTCGGTAAGAGGGTTTCCTCATCTTCTGCTTTGTTTTTCGGTCTGTATACACTTTCTAGCCTCCTGCCTTGCCATAACGTTTTTCTCCTACTTTTGCTTACACTGTTTTCTTTTCTCTTTCTATGTTCTATGTCACCCTCTCTTCCACCACCTACACTGCACTCTTCTCTCTTCTTTTCTTCTCTCTCCTTCTTTCTCTCTCCCTGCCCCCCCCTCTCTCTCTCTCTCTCTCTCTCTCTCTCCCTCTCTCTCTCACACTCTGACTTTGCTGTCTGCCTCAGCTGTTCTCAGTTGCACTGTGTGCCTTGTGCTGTGGGGACAGGGCAGAGCTGCGCTGAGTGGAGCTGAACTAGTGCTAAGTAGAGAGAAAGGGAGATAGAAAATCAGAGTGGAAGGGGGAGAGAGAAAGTCAGTGCAGATTGTTCTTACCAAGCAGACTGGATTAACAGCTGAAACAAACTGGACCTGTTTTTCTCTCTTTAGCTAGAGGTAGAGACTCTGCGACAGCGTGGATGGCTGTTTAGACAGAGCCGCATGCTGGTTAGGTACCAGGACAGAAAACTATGGCATTCGTACTCGGACCCTCTCACTCGTCTTCCTTATATCTTATACAGTGATGATCTCTTCTTTGTGCTTACTTTGGTTGAGTTTACCTTGGACTTGCAGTGACATTGACCCATAACCCCCAACTCTGCTTTGCAGGTTTTGCCTCCCCAGGAGTTGGACTCTAATTTTTGGCTTTTGACCCCTGGAACAAGAAAGGGTTTTTCATTTGGCAGGGGACGAAACCTGCTGCGCACCAGTCTGGACAGACCCACCAGCAGTTTTTCATACACGCTGGACAACAGCGATATTTCTTCTACTGCTCAGATATAAGCCTGATCGCACTGGAGGTGTGAACTTAAAGGACCTTACTTGTGTCTATTGCCCCAGGACCATGGGCTCTCTCTGGGGCAGCATTGTGCTGCTGTGTGGGGTGTTTTTGCTCAGGGCGGATGGCAGCGCAGCCCAACAGACCAAGACCAACGTCCCCCGTCTTAAACTCTCCTATAAAGGTGAGTTCCTTGCATTTGTGTTTTCTGTCATAGAAGGAAAATATCCTAATTATTATGTCTGAATTGGAGCCTTTGTCATAATGGTCTGCCCTTTGATTAAGTAGATGTATATTCCCAAACCAAAAGTGGTGTGCCGATGAAGTGACTAAAAAAGAAGAAGTCTAAAGAAGTTGTTGTAACTGTGAGATCCTTGATTTCCCTGGGACACAGAGATATATTCTTCACTGACTATCTGTAAAAATACCAGCAATGCAAACTGCCTTGACATAAGTAGATTCTTTACAAGGCTTATCAAGTATTATGGCTTATGGTCGTGTAACAGAAACTAATGTGTAACTCTGTTTTGTTTTTTGTGTTAGTCATGGAATTACAGTCTGGATTTGAACATGAAAGCTGTTTAAGATTGTCTAAATCTGCATGTTGCAAATGCAAGTTCCTATTTGTTGTTAAATCAGAAATGCTGATTAGTCTTCCAAGTATAGTATTTATGTTCCATTACATTCAGTTTAAAAAGCAAAACTGTGTTGTTTTATTGCAAGCCTTATTGCAGTCTTGTAAAAATCATAATTGGTTCAGTAAATCAATCAGCTGGGTATAATAAAAAGGAATGAATGCAGAATAATTCACTAATTATTGTGCCAAGAAGAGATATTAGAAGAGAGTATAGGAAACTGATTTTATTTTTATTTCATTGCCTCATGTATCTCTTTATTTATGTCACTCTTTTTTTATTTTTGATCAACTGCTCTTGTCAGTTTTGCAATGAAAGTGGTGCCAGACTTGGACTCCCTGGCAGTTTAGCGTCATTTATCCCTCTCTGCCTTTCTTTTTTTCCTGGATGTCATTTTTCCGCTCTGTTCCTTCCTGCATGATAATTATACTCAGGATGAATGGTGCAGGTCTGTTTCAGCAGATGGCTTTGCCAAAGAGAAATATTTCTCGCTCAGCACTGGGAGATCCATAATTATACACACGAGCATGCGCACGCACACAGAAACACACATAAATACATGGCCATCTGTAGTTAGCTAATGATACCTGTGAGTGTATCAGTCATTTAAAACAACATGCTGTCAGTTTGGTGAAACACGCCCATGCAGTGATATCTCTGTTAGGAACCAGGCCTTCAGGTAGCAGCCTGGCCAGCTTGGTTATTTGGCTGCCATCTCCAAAATTCAATATTTCCATTAATCTCATTCCCTTTTTGCCAGGTAGGGACAATATTTGGCACCATATGTCTGAATGAGGAGTTATAGCCAGAGGATAGCGGGCAGGTCTAATTTTCATGCCTGGAACGTGGTTGAAATATTATTCAAATTAGACTGTAGAATAGTATCAAACACTACCCATTGTAGGTCCCATTAGGCTGGTGACATGGGATTATTGCATTATGAATCATTGATATCACTGTATACATTATTTATTACCCCTGTGATGGATGAAGCCTATTCAGATTTACACATAGAGTGGAAGAAATCATATTCACTGAGGTAAATTGCAGAGCAATAATGAGACAGCCTAGTGAGGAACATCAGTGACACATGGGACTGAGGTGAAGGAACTCTGACCCCTACAGGTCACGAGGAATACTGGAAAAATCTAAGTGTGTCCAAATGATTGCGTGAAGACATCCACAGACTTGCACATGTTTTTTACTCAACTGAGGACTTAACTCATATGAACACAGCAGGGAAGTGTTTACCTCAGAAGCGTGAACCTGAGCGTCAGCCGGCTCCCCCTAAATATGAGCCCCTCTAAAACAGTTAGGCTCCCAGAAGCTTTCATACCAACTTCCTTGTCCATCCACTACACACAAGCACACACACACAAACACACACACACACATCACAAAAACCCCAGGACATCTTTGAAAGCGAGGGTTGAGGGGCAGAAGGGCAGAAGGGCAGTTGAGTAGGGGGATAGATCAGAAAGGTACCCCATGGCTACCTAAACACAAGCTTAGGTCCAACTGTGTCAACAACTAAGTGACTGGGTGATGATGAGATATTGGGAGGCTTTGGATTTACAGTGACCCACAGAAGCATACATTGAGTTATTTCACTGTCATAGTTTGACATTGTTATTGAATTCATTCCCGCCCCCAGGCTAATCAGTGGACCCCTTTGGGAGAAAACAACCTTTGGGAGTTTATGGGCCACAAAAAAGTGGAGCACATGTTTAATGCTGTCCAGGGAAGGGAAGATGTGGCACTTTAGTTTTATAGGATGTGTGTGTACTGCCAAAAGTACTCAGTCTCTTTCCTTCTCTTTGACCTGTCCACCCCCTTCTTGAGTAGCGCCAACAGCTTACACACACACACACACACACACACACACACACACACACACACACACACACACACACACACACACACACACACACACACACACACACACACACACACACACACACACACACACACACACACACACACACACACCCACCCACACACACACACACACACACACACACACACACACACACACACACACACACACACACACACACACACACACACACACACACACACACACACACACACACACACACACACACACACACACACACACACACACACACACACACACACACGTAGGGGATAATGCTCAACCGCAGTACTTTTAAACACCTAGTAGTAAAGAACGTGCTAAGTCCAGCTGTTTTTGTGTTATATTCGTGTTATTCTTCTTTCATTCTGATGCAAATTGACATTTAATCAGAGATGGAGAATGGAGAAGTTCTCTTAAAGACCCTTAATCCGTAAGCACGTTAAGAATCCTCAGAGCGGAGTTGGGTTTCTCTGGGTGTGTAGTATAAACTCTGAATGGCCCTGAATGGCCATGGGAAGGTCCCAATACACTCAGAGTGCTGGATGTCTGGGGGATTTCTTGTTTCTTCGTTCTCAATAGTCTGTTCCCCTCCAACTTGAGGCATGTTTGTTTGGCAGTGTTCAGTTTTTGTTTGATTTGTTTCACCAGGGGCTCTAAGAGTAATTTGTGCAATCATTTGACTTAGTCATCAGCTGTACCAGCTGCAAAGTGAGATACTCTCAAGAATGAATTCACTTTGTTGTAAAATGTCTGCTTACATCATCTCCTGTGCCCAGGGCTATTGGCAGACAAATAGGATAAAGGTCAAGTAGGGCTGAGCAATATGGTTTAAATCAATTTGCGGTTGTCAAAAATAATATTTTCGAATGTTATTATATAACATGATGGGAATGAAGTCAAAAATCTGGTTTAGTTGATGACACTAAAATGCAGTGATTATTTCACATACAATACACTGTTTAACCAAAATGTCAGCAACTACTCTTTTTTTAAATTTAAACTAGAATTAGCGTGGGATTCCTTATTTTGACTACAGGACTTATACTCATTGAACACCTTAAACCTCAAATGGGCAATGTTAAAGATCGGCCAGCAATATGTGGAGATGAAGTTCAGGAGGTGTTTGCCTGCATTTCTACTTGACACTGAACAAATTACTTGACTGATGAAGCTTAGTGGTGTTTCCCCCCAGGCGTGGATGAATCAGTCACAGTATACACTTTAAGTGACGCAGTGTGTTTTGTCAATGTGCAATCATACACTCAGCCATGTGAAGGATGAACGTCAGTGAGGCTGCTGAACCAGGGCCAAACTTCTGCATTCTCATATGCAGTGCGGCCAAACGTGGGTTATTGTTAGGATGTGTTTCTGTTTTTTCGTAGGAAGCACTTAGATAACATCTCTGTGCCCTCCAGTCGAGAAAGAGAAAGAGAGAGAGAGACGGAGTGGATGTAGGGTAAAAGAGTTTATTTTTATCAGTCTCACATGGGACTGTTGATTCTTTGCATCCATTCCATCTGCCTCACTCTTTCTCTCACTTTCCATTTTTCCCTCTCACTCTTCAGCTTTCTCTGTCTTTCACACACACATTTGTCGTAACAGAATATAGTATTGGTGAGAGAGATAGAGGGAGGGGGAAATAAAACAAGTGGAGGGACGAAATGGACGTGAAACAGAAAGTATAGTCATCAAACAGCTGGTAAAAAGAGACATTTGCAGGACGTGACAGGCCTACCTCAATGGTTACAGGGTTAAAGAGAAATGTGTAAAATACGGCAAGGAAGCAGCTGACACCTGTTACAGGCCACACATTTGTCTATCCACCTGTCTTTATGGCTCTTTCTTTGTCTCTTCATGCCTGTTTGTCTGTATCTCTGTTAATAACGCAAAGCATGCTCTACAGTATTTTGTGTTACAGTACAAACTATTATTTACAAAGCTTGCAGTGTATCAAATCTGCTTTGAAGAAATTGCTCGGTTTAAAAATGCAGGATGAAATGGAGTAACACTTGTGCTATATAGATGCACAGGTTGACAACCTATTGTATATTTTTCCGGAGGGCACACCAGTTCAGACGTGTATAGGCTACTGCTCTGGCGTGGCTTGGGAACATCCTGTTTCTTTCCAATAACACACATCATAGCATGTTCCATAAATACACACAAAGATAAACACACAATAGACACAGAGTATCTGCCTCTGGATGAATAGCTTTTAATAACTTAGCAGTAGTCTCTGTTGAATGGTCTGGTCTGTTGCCATGGACACTATTTCCATAGACAATTTTCCCAAACCAGAGTGTGTGTACGTTTGTGTGTGTGTGTGTGGTGAGTGGATGTGGTTTGTGAGAAGTGAAGTGCTATCATCACGTCTGTGCAGTTTCCCTATGGCTCTTTGACACCTTGATGTTTATAAAAACAAGTATTATTCTGTGGGCAATTATTAATATCCTTTACAGAAACAGATGATATATTCTACAAATTACACAGACGTGCAGGTCATACATATTTCCTAGTTCTAGATAGCTTGTATGATAAGATAAGATAAGACTTTATTTATCCCGAAGGAAATTGTTGTGCCAGAGTAACACACATACAATAAACACAGCAGCACAACATCAAAACTGTACACTCAAAGTGCAGTAAAAAGAGCAATTAAAAATGTGGAGTTTTTTTGTATTCTCCCACACAAACGCAGCACCGGTGCAGGGGATAGAGGGTCACAGATAGCAGGCTGGTGCTATTGTGCCATCAGTGAAGGCCTTACATTGGATCCAGTAATGATTGATCACCAAGGTAACAGCAGGAAAATAAATCTGGGACACAGCTTTATAGTAGGCCAAGCAATACTTTTACTGCAACTTCTTTATGACTTTGAGCTTCTTTCCCTTCTTAATACTATATTATGTACAACCTAATAGTCCCAAATTCATTAAATATGACATAAACATTCCCCCAATAAAATAAGAATAATCTACTTTAACTCTGTAATTTGCAGCCATTTAAATAAACATACAGGATATGAGTTGGTTTAAATGTCTGTATATAAATTGTGCAATGCATACTGGAATACAACATTATGACTTGCATTGCTACTGTATGTCTTGAACAGCGTTTGGGTTTGGAACAAATCATTGTAAGTATCTAAGTATCATGCATTTAGATCTTATTTTAAATCTTTGTGGAATTATTAAGTCATGTTAAGATGACCACTTCCCTGGGTCACAGCACCATGCGCTTACGAGACTAAATCTGTCTCCATTAGCGATGAGGCACAGGAAACCAACTAAATAACCAAAACAATGACAATGAAGACCCAATGTCAACCCATTGTATATCACCATCCTGTGTGTACAGTATTGTGCATTTTTGGGCACAAGGCACTTACATGCGTGTTCATGCATTTTTGTCAGTGACAAAAGGATTGTATTTGGAGCAGTGCTGGAGCCAAAGTGTTTCAATAAGACAAGGAAGTTTGTTACCAGAGCCAAGAGGTTCTCTATTTTCCTTTGTCTCCCACAGCTGGTTTCCTTAACATTTAACATATTTCCCTTTTCAAACTCAACGTATCACCCTTTTTTTACACTTCCTGTTATTTGCTATTATTTCCAAAATACAGGCTCTATAAAAAGTATTTGCATAACTCTAAAGCCTATTAATTTTAAGCAACTGAAAAGCCTTATATTTTATAAAGTGTTCATTAAGAAAAGAAGAAGAAATAGATGTTGTTCTTAAATTAGGAACAAAGGAACATAAAGAACAAACAATTTATTTTCACGTCTGTTAAAAATGTCAGATGGTGCTGGTGATGTACTTTATTATAATGTATTTGAATTAAACACACCGTGGTAATTGAATTCACACAGCAGGTTGAAACTCAAATCAGCTGTCTGTTTCATTACTTTATATGCATGATATACATGGTGATAAGATGGTGATCTGCATGACGGATATAAGGATCAATTTGACCTGGACAGACGTGAACTCTATAAACATACTGAGCATTTGTTTAAGATATTTACCCATGATGCTTTATGAGGATCATTTTATAATGGGCACATGATTAATAGTACAAATATCGGCTCCCTTATTTACTTATTGTATTCTACAATACACTGAGTGGCCCACAGCTGGATATCAAATTTGTTAAACACACATTTAGATTTTCAAACTTTCTCAGATTAAAGCGGCCAAGTTATGTTTATCCCATGTTTTGAATTCATCTTAAAATGAGAGTTTATGAATGAATAAAAGCAGTGTGAAGCCCCCTCTTCTTTTCTCTTAGACCAGCTCTTTTGCCAGCTTGTGTCTTCTCACTCTCTCGGGTTCTGACACACTTCAGAGAGTGGGCATTCTTCTTGCTAAAACATTAATGAACGTTTTTGTTATTTACTCCCAGAGAAAGAGAAAGAGAGCACCAAATGAACCAGTTCTCCTCTGTTCCATAACTCTCTACCCTTTTGTGTGGGGGATCAATGGGAGGTCAGAATTTGTGGGTGAGAACAAAGTGTGAGAAGGAGAGAGCATGAATGTGTTTGTGTGTATGCACAAGATACAAAAAAGGTGTTTGAAATGACATAGTCATAATGCCACTTTTAAAGGTTATTATGGATATTCTAAATGTCTGTTTTTGTCAAGTTTTGCCTTCCACTGTGAAAACAAATGCTCTTGGCAGGCGATAGCATCACACTGCAAAGCGTAAGCATTTATCCATAGCAACATATTTCCACAGCAGACGCAGTTTGAAGTAATCCTGCAGTTTGTACTATGGAATATAAGCAGAGTCATGGTATTAAATATTCCTCCCATAATTTCTGTGTGTTTCTGCTTGGCTGCTTTGGTCAATGTCACTTATGCATACAGACAGTTTGATGATTGGCTTCCAGGGTTGGCATTTCCTTTCTTGGCCGTGTTGTACTTTTTCTATTCCTGAGACCATTTTGTTAATGGAATGGAAGCTACAACTTTTATCAAAAGGATAAAAACACATAAGAAACTCTAAAGGAGGCTCTGAAGAGGACCAGTCTATCTGGGATATAGCCAAACCAACCCACTGTAAAAAAAAATGCACTTATTCAGTTTACCCTCATGGAATAAAGCAGTGAACTGTCAGCGTATGTGGAACATTACAACAGAGCAGGCAGACTGGTGAATGGAGAGGTGAACCTGTGGTCACAGAGTGGTTGGAAATGTTGAAAGCTTTCTAAAACCAGGGCTGTGTCCTTCAGACTTTTTGGAAAAGTAATATAAATATTGAAATAAACACTGACTTGATGGATTTATTCAGGTTTTATGCTGCCCACTGTTAATGTGATTTTCACAAAGTGATTATCATATTATGCTGATCATCACTTTTCTTTCCATATTCTCTGCAGACATGCTGGAGTCTAACAACCTTGTGACGTTTGAAGGCCTTGCCAACAGCTCGTCTTACCACACCTTCCTGTTGGACGAGGAGAAAGGAAGGCTTGTGGTTGGAGCCAAAGACCACATCTTCTCCTTTAACCTCCTGAACATAAGCAGAGACTACACACAGGTAAAGCCATTGTTTGGTTTTCATTGAGTCTGTCTGGTGGCTTCATCCTTTCACACATGTATTATGTCTTTACGTTTATTTGCATTTCTGACCAACGTAATTACTGCTTTGAGTGTGCATCCAAAGTGCCAGCCTGGAGCTCAGGTGTCTCGGGACTTTGTTTTCTGTTTCTACTGAAAAAAGAACCTCATTAATATTTCAGACAAGGGCTGTCGCACACGATCACACGCTGTGCCAGGCATGTTAGCTGCTCTCTGCACACCTGGATAAATAATGGAATAAACTGAAACAAAGTGGATAACAAATCGCATTGTGACCCCTTAGACCCTCACATGTACACATGCGTGCACACAAGCAAAAGCTGTATCACTCTTTTAAATTGATTCAAGGAGGGGGATGATTCTTCTCTAACATGCAGAGGAACTGTGTTTGTGTTGCAGATCCCTTGGCCAGCTTCTTCCACCAGAAGAGATGAATGCAAGTGGGCAGGAAAAGATCTCTCGGTAAGAGCTAAAAACATCCATCTTGCAAGTGGGTGCCAGCCTTTTGCCCCTTCACTCCCACAGATGTTTTGAAAATGTCTTTGTTCTCTTGTGCTAGGAAAGAAGTGCAACTCTGCAGGTCCCAAAACAATCCTCACTTGTAGTTGCACAGGGATTACATAGGGATATGTTCTCCATTATATATGGCATTTTAATCATAAACAATACGAGATATGTCTTTATCTTTCAGCTTGTTTATTCCAGTTTGTTGACATATCCAATCTGTCACATGGACAACACACCGCCTCCTATAGCTTGCTTTAGGTCTTATATCAGAGCCAAGATTGAGACCATAATTTGACCTTAATCACTTATCAAGCCTCTGGGCACTCTATTTAATAGAGTGGGTCAGGCCTGGGAAACTGCTGTGATTTCTGCCAAACCTGTAGGGTATAACATTAATGCAGGAATATTATATTCATTAGCATTATTGTTCACATGTTATTGTCTAAATCTAAAATGTACTTATAAAATTCTACGATCATACAATCCATTCCTTTTAGATATTTTCAGACTAACCTCTGGGAGTACATCAAAACTGGACCGAGGTTTGCTTGTCTTGCTTCGAAAATGTACATTTGAATTAGACAAACTTGAGTCCCCTTATCAAAGTACATTATTATTGATGGCATGCCTAAAAAGTTTTGTCCTGAAACTATTGCTGGGGCCTACAGTAAGTTGAGAATAAGGATATCTGTTGAGGATAAGAACATTTTAATAAATATGATGAGCTTCTAGTTTTGAGGATCTGAGAACTGAAAGTTGTTTTGGCATTAAGATCAAGGATCCTTTTAGACTCCTTACCTCACTCAACCCTACATGACAAGCCAATCATCACATCTTCCTGTAAGTCGCAGATTCCATCTTGTGTGGTGTGTTGGATCTCTGTGTAAACAGTAAAACACTGAGAGGTTTTGTCTGCTTCCTTCAAGCTGTGTTAGGAATTGTATCTTCAAAAGAGCCTAAGGCAATAGGCTGAATTTAAAATCATAGCAATGCGGTCTGTGCCTCAGTTTGCTGCCTGGGCCTTGGTCAAGCTCTCCTGCCCTTCTCCATGGCGGAGTTAAAGCACTGCAAAGTCCTTTGTGTGTTTTCTGTCAACATTGTTGCATGGGTGAATAAGGCGCCCTGAGGGGTGGTCTTTCTGTTACAGAGTCGAAGTGGAGTGAGAATTAAAGGGAGGTGGAGAGAGATGGAGAGTGAGTGTGCTGTTGTCCCATGGTGTACTGTAAGCAAACACTTCAGAAGATGAGGCAGAGAGAAAAGAAAAAGATGTATGGGTGTGAAAGATATGACCAGGCACCCACAAATCAAATGAAAAGCTTCGGCTATTGCTTAGCCTGACAAAAATGCATAAAAATCAATGGCAACATGTAAATCCCTAAACAACAATTGTTAGAAGGACGAGGAAAATGTAAAATATTCATATATTGTGCTTTCAGAGGTATGACAGATATCACAGTGCAAAGAGATCATACACAGTTATTCCTTGTAAGAATGATGTTCCTCACTCAGATAAATCCTCCAACGCAAGCCTAAATAATCCAAGCAGAGACAGCTGTTTAAATGACAACAAAAGCTTATGTAAACAGAGGCTGCTTTCTGCTGATGACCCAGTAAAGCCAGATGAACTTAGTCATGCATAATTTGTGGCCCTATCCTCTTCTTTTTTCTATTGAAAATGTGATGACACATTCAGTTTTATTTGAGGTCAGGTCTGCTAGCAGCTAAGGCACGTGCTGCCTGAGCACGCGGAAAAGTGCCACATGGCAATGGAACAATGCATACAACACACACAAACACAGCTGCAGAAAATACTTGTGATAAATATTCCTAAATTCTTAAAATAATGATAGAACATATGAGACCAGTAACAAATCAAGAACATCTAGGGCATGGACACGTTGGCCTGCATTACAGTGATCTGTATACAGTAGGATTATTATGCTTGACTAGTGTTTCAGCCTCTTTTGTTATTCTACAATCTAAATCTCTTCTGTATGAATTTCACATCAAATGATACATCTAATGTGCATAACATTTCAGAAGCAAGCAGTGCAGGATGTCACTGAGGTCAGAGAGAAAGACAATACATTACATGTCATGTGTTAAACGTTTTTATCCAAAGCGACTTACACACATTAAGTACTGTGGACAATCCCCACAGGAGCAATTTGGGGTGAAGTGTCTTGCCCAGGGACACAACGACATGCTGACTGCAGTGGGACTTGAACTTGCTATCCCCTGATTTGAAGTCCAGCACACTATCCACTAAGCCACAGCCTCCCTAGCAAAGCCTAAAGACTGTGTGTGTGTGTGTGTGTGTGTGTGTGTGTGTGTGTGTGTGTGTGTGTGTGTGTGTGTGTGTGTGTGTGTGTGTCAAATAAAAAAACACAGTCATGGATAATAAAGCTTAGTCTTAGTCATAATATTATTTTTGAGAATTATTACTCAGCACAAAGCTAGAGTTCGTATAGGTCATTCTCTAGAGGAGAATTAAAGTAGATTACAGTAGGCTTTGCTCTCCGTTATCATTACAGATTTCTGTATTCAAGCACAGGATTTTCTGTGACATGTGCTCTGTGAGATCTGACCTATTTACTTATCCAGCTGTTTCACCACTTTTTTGCTGACGCAAACAACAACAAGCTTTTGCACAACTGTGGCACGAAAGACTGTATCAATTGGGACATTAACGTTTTTTTTTTGCCAAAGGTTGAATATTCATCCCGCTTAATCTGTTCTCTGTCTCTTGTCCATCAGCGGGAGTGCTCAAATTTCATTAAGGTGCTGCAGCCTTTCAACCAGACCCATCTCTATGTGTGTGGGACGGGAGCCTTCCACCCTGTGTGTTCCTACCTGGAGGTTGGCAAGAAACTAGAGGTACAGGGACAGGTTACATTTTACTAAAAGCGATACTTGTGAAGGGCCATTCGTGTTTGGGTGTGAGGGCATTTTGTGATGATTTACTAAATACTTAAATGTGGTTGCATTTCACTAAATGAAGTGGAAATGACATACAGCGTTTCATAGTCTACAGGATTTCCAATACATCACTCTAATATGGAAACAATATATGTGTGTTCATTTCAGTATGAACGAAGGAAATTGCTCTCTTCTCTTCCAAATGTCACTGAGTCAGACTTATAAATCTGCGTTTCCTATTCATTACTCGGCTATTTACAGACAATTAGAGGCAGGAAAGATCTTCTAGAAAAGCCATCTACTTTATATAGATCATGACCTAGTAATGTCATTTATCTGATGGTTTTCCTAGTGTCGAGGTCACCCAGCCATAGAGAGGGATGAGATTTAAAGCTTTCCTACTCAATCCCTTTTCTGTAAGGGTAAGAATTTCCTTAGATTTATAATGCGTCCATGTTTTCAACACTATGGCTATAATAGTGAAATACTTAGCAACCATGTAAACTAAAATGTAAATACCTTTCTGTGGGTCACAACATTTGTTCATTTTAATACAATACTACTGTGTTCTATCAAACAGCATGTCGCAGCATTTACCCGTGTAATTTGCATCTTTAACGGGCGAAGAAAATGTGGACCACTGCATTACAACCCCTGTAACTTTATGTCTCTTTATGTCCAGGACAACGTGTTCAGACTGGATCCTCTGGTAGAAAATGGCCGTGGGAAAAGTCCCTATGATCCCAAGTTGCTCACTGCCTCTATGCTAATTGGTAAGTTCAAACCGGAAACACTGCCTTTCTTCTGTGTGTCAGAGCAAGGTCATATAAAAACGTGGGAGTACTGAAAACACCCTGTGCCTTGCTCTTTCATTTCAAAAGATATATAGGGAGTTAAGTAAACGTGAATAACAGAACAGGGCATTCCTGTTATTCATTACAAGTGCATCTGCTCTGTAGTTTGTATTTACTCACTGGAAACCCCTCATTGGCAGGACTGTAAAGTCTATTTTAAATCTGGATATGCCTCCTTTAAGTGCTGGGCGTGCATGGCAGATGACACTTAATAGAATTTTCTTTGCACTGAATCCTCATTTTTGGCAAATAAAGCAAGAGCATGTGAGCATATGGGCATGTCTTTCCTCTTTACCCCCAATTATTGCCAGTCACATTATATTATATCAAACCGTTTAACCTAGCAGATGGCTATTTTCCAGCCCATCACCCCAATCTCCTTTCACCCTTTCTCTCTCCCCTCTCACCAGCATTATTATGTACTCCCCCTGTCTCACACCTCTCTCCTGTCCCTCCTCATGTGTCCCTCCATCCGTTCACCATTCCCCTGTCTCCCTTCTCAGCCCTGCCTGCTGTGTTAAAGTCAATTTCACACTCCTGATGTTCATCCCGTACATCACTCTCTGTGTTCTCCCAGGACTGCATGTCTATGTGAACTGCTAATCCCCTGAACAATTGCTCCGATTTGAACACCTGCATCAGAGGGGAGAAATCACAACTGAGTGTTTTCCCATCAGCTGTTACTAAACTAACCCAATTCATTCCTCTTACTCACAGATGGAGAGCTGTATGCTGGGACATCAGCTGACTTCATGGGGCGGGACTTTGCCATCTTTCGCACTCTTGGAAAGCATCACCCAATCAGGACCGAGCAACATGATTCCCGGTGGTTAAATGGTGAGAGAGACGAAGAAAGTCACTTGTAAAGTCTTTGATTGAGAGACCTGAGATTTTCAATCAAAGACTTTTACTTGATTATGAATGCAACTATTAGTTAGTTTATGTGCTTTTTGTCAAATGTATTATCCTGAAAAAATTAAGTGGGTGTCGGTGATGCTGCTTAACTCAACAAAGGATTGCCTCTTTTGATTTCTATTTATACACAGTCTTAAACTTTTTCTTAAAATAAATACAGATAAAAACCGATATGGTATTGTCCCAGAAAAAAACCACCCCAGAGAACTCTCTTGTTTTTACTCTTGTCTCCATGTTTTCTGTGCCTTCAAAACAGTTATTTATTAATTGATTATACTCGTGCTTCATTCAATGAACTGTATATTTTTTGCATTGCTAAAGATATTGCAGCCTGTTTTCTAGGACAAGAGCATTACCCAAATGTTGTTTTCTTTCCATTGGCTGCCTGTGAAGTTTAGATAATATAACACTTTTTGTATTACTACCTGTTAAGCCCCATGCCCCCGGTACCGGGGGCAAAACACAACATCTTGCAAGAAACAGCATCTGAGGGCTTCTTAACATTTAACAAAATATGAATGTGTCATACCCACTTAACGGAAAGAAACTCAGGGCAGCGAAGGCGAAACCAGACAACACACAACTTAGCTTTACGGGGCCAAAATGGCAAATACGTCTTACCTTTGCTGTTTTTTGATCAAAAGTTGTGTTCAATTACATTACATCGATAACAACGCTGCTGAAGGCTAATCCAATGTCTCACTTGTGTCACTTTGAAATGATTACTGATGATGATGATTAATCCATCATAACATTTTTGTCAAAAACTGACATTTCATATATAGCTGCTATGATAGCTACTAGCAGTGGCGGTCGAGAGTCCCAGGTTGATTTTTAGTCCCAGTCTGCCCCTGGCTACTAGAGTGTATGAGAGCTAGAACCCAGCTTCCGGTTTTGGGCATTCTGGCTATGCATCACTCTATTCACCAATGGGTAATGTTTAGATGGATTTTAGGAACTTCCCCTCGATTCTATTTGCTCTAACGGTTAAAAAGTGGTGTCAATCATCAAAATCGACCCATAGATATGGCAAATCCACCCAAATGACCCCAGAAGTGGGTTTATTTTTCTAAATTTCTCTAAAAAGGTCAAATGTCAGTTGTTTTGCATCAATCTTGATACAGGGTACTTATTATATGTTAAAGTTTGGATTCCTAAAGCTTTTAGTCTACTATCCCATCATTCAAGGGTGATTTTCACTATTAGTCATGTTTTTCTTTTGGACGGACACTATCATTTAATTTATTTTACTATGTTCAATCTGAATTTACTTTAAAATAAAAAAATGCTATATTGATTCTGACTTTTCTACATCCAACTCACAGGTTTATCATTGCTTTGAGAAAAAAGATTATTAATTTACCCCTTTTAGAATTGAAGATATAGTCATTTGTTCTGGGACTGTCATTTTCGAGCCTAAAACCGGAAAAACAGGCTTGGGGCTTAACAGGTTAAAAGGCTCTACAAATTGAATTCCCTGAGTTCCTCTCTTAAAAATGTAAATATAACATTAATGTGCTCTCCTTATTGTCATCTTACCTCTTTAAATGTAGTACTAGAGTTGTAAGGACTTACTAGCACTATCCTGAAAAGGGATAAATAAATGTACACTTTGAGATAGCTTTGGTCATATAATTGATATTTGTCTTGACTTACTTTATCTCAAATATATGTCTCTCAATGTGTGTCAGATCCCAGGTTTGTGGGTGTTCATCTGATCCCAGAGAGCGACAATCCAGAAGATGACAAAATCTACCTGCTCTTCAAAGAGAACGCGATGGATGGCGAGCACGCTGGAAAGGCCACACATGCTCGCATCGGACAGCTCTGCAAAGTACGCATACATTTAAACACTCACTTGCCATAGCAGGCTCCGGCAAAGGAAACTACAGATGCCCACAAAGGGAGATAGACAAAAACACTCACAACACAAAGCGACATTATGAGAAATAGCTTCTGTATCTGTGAAAACACTTGACGGGTGTCTGAGTGGCTTTCATAATGGCAGGTTTCAGGGCCTCTTATCTGTGATTATTTTTAGCCTGGAGAAAGTGGGCCTTGTTGTGTGTGCTACAATCGGCCCCCGAAGACACAAACCTGAGAGATACGTTAAATGTCACAAGAACCTGAGAGGCACAGACGCTGTCAATGGCAGCAATGTTATCCTAATGCCAGGCTTTGGCACTGATTGGGGCTGCTACACCCTTTAGCTCCAGGGGATGGTTGTGTTTAATCACTGGCCTTGTATCAGCTTTCACATTCCAAATCCTATTCTTCTTCATCAAGCAGGAATTCACTGGGCTGACTGCAGATCAGCAAGTAATGCCCTGCCTAAACCTCCCATTTAGCTGCATATCGTGCCTCTGTCATAACAACTTGATTACCCAGTATGTCAGGAATCTGCTATGCTCAACAGAAGACAAACCCCCCATTATGCAAGATTTGGTATTCATTTTGGCCTATGCACATTCTAATTTACTGTCATAAATCAACACCAAGTAGGATACTTTTTTATGAGCCAGTACTTCTGCCTCTGTGTTTCTGTGCAATGTTCTGGAAAAAAAATACCATACTCTGAAGCACACATACACATATTCTCGAGGTTTACTTTACTCTAGAGACTAACAACATCGAAAAATCCATTATTAAGTAGTTGATGTTTGGTTGATGGACAGGTCTTAATCCACAACAAATGCAATAACTTACCAGAGAAACTGCCTATTGTAATATGGTTAATTCCTCATGATCGGATCTACAGTAGTTAAGCTGTTGCTTTGAAGGGAGGATGTGTTCTTACATGACTTTTTATTATAAGTTATCTGAAGGTTCCTTGTCATACACATCACGTTTTACAAGTTTGAATCACAGTACTCTCCAACCAACAAAGGCATATCGTCTGCTGTGAAAGGCAGGGGAATGGCAGCATAAATTGCATAGGATAGGAAATGCATATGTCCCATTCCCAGCCAACGAGGAAACGCTGCACCTCATTCAACCACAGGGTAATGAAGCATTTATTCACAGCTTGGCAGTAGAGTATGAAATAAAGCAATACAATCCCCCCATTATGTAAGCAATGCTTTACATAAAGCTCCATATAAAAAAAGGTTTTCTCTTGTAACACGATGAAATAATGGTATATGCTAAAAACGAAACAAACAAATGGTTATTGTTGAAATGTTTTTGTACATTTTAAATGAATGAACTGTGATCTTTCCAACAGAATGACCTGGGAGGTCACAGGAGTCTGGTTAATAAGTGGACCACCTTCTTGAAGGCTCGACTTATTTGCTCTGTGCCTGGCAGTAACGGAATAGACACACACTTTGACGAACTACGTGAGTTTCATACATTATTTCCTGAGGATTAGATATTTCATAGTGAAGAATGTGTTTATAAAAAACATTGTCCTCTCTTTGGCTTTCAGAGGATGTTTTTCTGATGAGCACAAAGGATCCTAAGAGCCCAATCATCTACGCAGTATTTACAACTTCCAGGTATTGTGGCTAACATAGAAATAGTTTTGGCCATGATTACTTATTGCACATTCTTTGTTTTCAATCAGGAACTGAGCTTTCCTTAACTGAATCATCTGTTCTGCCCATTAGCAACATCTTCAAAGGTTCAGCTGTGTGTATGTACAGCATGACAGACATCAGGAGAGTGTTCCTGGGTCCCTACGCTCACAGAGACGGACCCAACTATCAGTGGGTGCCCTTCCAGGGACGTGTTCCCTACCCCCGGCCTGGCACAGTGAGTACACTACACTTTTATCTTAATAATAGTCAGTGTGTTATAAAATGAGCCTGAAAGGTAATACTCCTTTATGTCCTTCTATGTAATTCTTATGAGAAATATCAATGTTTTCTCCACAGTGCCCAAGCAAGACGTTTGGAGGGTTTGATACAACCAAGGACCTTCCCGATGAAGTTGTAACTTTTGCCAGAAGCCACCCAGCCATGTTTAACCCAGTCTACCCCATCAACAACCGACCAATCATAGTCAAGACAGATGTGGACTATCAGTTCACTCAGATAGTGGTGGACAAAGTGGAAGCAGAAGATGGCCAGTATGATGTCATGTTCATAGGCACAGGTATACAAACAATTATTTATTGATCAATTAAAATGAAGGATATGCATGGGCTGCAGAGTGGATATTTACTCAAGACATTTGCGCTTCCATCACGTTCTAGATATGGGGACAATACTGAAAGTGGTATCCATCCCCAGAGGCTCCTGGCATGATCTGGAGGAAGTCCTATTGGAGGAAATGACTGTCTTCAGAGTAGGTTGCTTTTTATAATCTGCAATAATACTCCAGGTTAAAGTATTTTGTCTAATACCATTTTATTGACTTTTCTTTTTTACAGGAGCCAACCGCCATCACAGCAATGGAACTTTCCGTGAAACAGGTATAGATGTTATTTCTTATCGCTTGTATAAAAATAAACTAAGCAATCCGTTTAGCAGAAGTCGCTATAACACACAGAGAGATCTTAATCTGATATAAGATAACAAGAACATATTTCCTCAGTAAAATAATTAAGGCTGGAGATAAGCCTCCTGGAATTAATTGAGGAGAACCTTTGGAGATATGATACATAATGAAAATAAACTACAATTTTTGTCTTAAAAAACAGTTTTTTAGAAAGTAAGAACTTTCCTCAGAGGTGACAAACTGTTGTTTTAAACACTTTGAGATGAAAGAGTTTATCGCACTGAGATCTCAATTGTTAGCTTTCAGGCAACATTTAGTTTGTCAACTTAAATGGCAGGGAGAGACTAAAAGAGACAGGTAATTGACAGGTAGAAGGGTGTGGAGCACCTGTAGTGAAATTGGTATGTCCACATTCCTGTCTTTACTGACACACATAAGCTGAGGCAAGTTCTACTCAAAGCACACCACTCAGCCAGATATAAAACCTACATTCAAGATGTAAAATATCTGATATTGAAAATTGACTTTCTCTCTCTCTTCTTCCTCCACAGCAACAACTGTACATTGGCTCTGACATTGGTGTGTCCCAGATGCCTTTGCATCGGTGTGAGGTTTATGGGAAGGCTTGTGCTGAATGCTGCCTGGCGAGGGACCCTTACTGTGCATGGGACGGCACCGAGTGCTCCAGATACTTTCCCATGACTAAGAGGTACTGAACACATCCTTCCACATTCATGCCACGTCGCCACCCTACTATTGTGTTTTACACGCTGCCAGACACGTTGTACACGGTCGCTAATCTGCCCTGCAAGTTTTCCTTAAATTCAATATGATACTTTGAACCTGGCACAACAGGAGATACTTTATCATATCTGGCTAGGAATGCATATTGAACACACCGAAAGTAGCACCGACAGGATATGGGCTTCATATGAAGAGAGCACCATTAAGAGAAATGTGTATATGTGTTTCGCATAAGAGTAACCTGCTTTAGATTTAAGCATTTACAAAACATGTTTGAATAATGCTTAAGAATTAGCTTTCTTTAACATAGTGCCTACATTTTACTGAGGTAAAAGCACATTATATAGAAGGCTTTTTACTTGTGTGATTGAGGACATATGCAGGCAGGCCGCAGTTCGGGCTGAAGCTGGAGCACTTATAGTGCAGGCTTTGTATATTTGCCAAAACCCCCTTAAGGTAGAGGGTCGTGTTTCTACCAGAGAGCCAGAAATATAACCTGCTTCATGTGTTTACTGTAAATGAGACCCCTTGTCAGTGATGTCTTTAGGCTGTCTGGGTGAACCAGGGGTGAGCTAGGTGTAAGAGGTTCTGTGGTAGCGGACTGATCTGTATGTGTTCATGTATGTGTGTACTTGTGTGTGCTCTGTGTGCAGCCTCCCACTCATAGCTCCATTGGGCTTATTGATTTGAATGCTCGCTGCACAGTATACTGTTCTTGCTGTTAGTTGGACTCCAGAGTCCTGCATTCAAACACAAGATAAGAGAGACAAGAGAACACTTTTACCTCCAATTACCAACACACCCACACTGGGTTAGAACAATAGGAAGCAGAGGGGAAGAAGATGCCAGTTTGCTTTGGTTTCTCCATAGCTTCTTAAATTATTGTTTACAGAAAATATCCTTAGCATTATGTTTCACTTTACTTGAAACTCCACCTCTTTTGCATCTGCAGCCCAGATAGATGACATTCTGAAATGATTGATCAGGTTTGCATTCCTTTGTCATACACACCCTATAATTAAAGTGTTTTTAGGCTATGGGCTGCCTGCGGTTAATTTATTTATTTGTGTTGGCCTCCACTATTTCCTGCACATCCAAACCACATTGAAAAACACACCTACACACACGAGTATCTTTGCACACACACATTAAAAGAAGCCGTTGTGTCTGCTCACTCATGAAGGTGTTCATATTTCTGTTTCTGTAGGAGAACAAGAAGGCAAGATATCAGGAACGGAGACCCACTCACACAGTGCTCAGATCTGCAACATCAAGGTACATTATAGAAAGAAAATGTATTTTACAAACCATGGTATTACGAATGCAATATGTCATAAAATGTATTTTTATTTCAGATATTATTACTTTTCATTATTTCCAAATGATATATGGATAAGAGCTTTCTCTAAGGATTTCTTTATTTAAAATAAAATGGTCCTAAAGCTGCTTCTTTCCTCAAGCGATCAAAACATTAAAGAAGAATGTGAATGTGTTTGTGTTTATGTGTCTCTGGTGGTGTGAAGATTAGAGTCTGTCCATGTGAAGCTTCTAATTAAAATGGTCAGGATTCCTCTCTGTCGCCAAGCCTCCACTCCACTGCCCTGTTTGTGGTCTTAGTCCAAAAGCAGGACTCATACTGGTGTCAAATAACTGTGATTACACTTTCCTTTCATTTAACTCAACAATATATTTTTTTAAAACAGTGTTAACAAAAGCTTCTGACTTGTGGAGGAGAAATTCACACACAAATGTCCTGTACCTGATGCTTCCCACTCAGTAGGCAGCAACACTTTTAAATACACATTTCAATGAGCCACAGCACTCTATAAAGAAAAGGATAAAATATTGGAGAATTTAAAACAGCATTTAGGAGATCAATCAGTGGAACACTGACTCAATAAAAATGCACCTTCTTCCCATATCTTAGCTATAGCCCATTTCCTCCAAGGACTGCCTCCGTGGAGGGAGCTGCCTATTGTGCATGATTAAGTGTGATAAGAAAAGAGATGGTATAACGCGCCAAGATAAAGTAAAATGAAAAATATAACCAGGCCCCTATCTTATAAAGTACTATCTTTCAGTACTGTTTACATTCATTCAGTCGGAGAAAAATCAGCCAGTTTTATACAGAGAGTCACTTAACATCACAATATTTTCTGCAAAAGTTATTTGCTTCCATAAACTTGGGTGTGTAATATATTCTCTTGTTTCATCTAGATGAACTCAGTGGGCAGTCGACTCTCCTGGATAAGACTGTGTATGGTGTGGAGAACAGCAGCACTTTCCTTGAGTGCAGTCCCAAGTCCCAGAGAGCCGTGACATATTGGCAGTATCAACGCTCTGGTGATGACCGCAAACAAGAGGTGGGAAATATGTCACAACACACTTCATCTGTTTACACAGTATCTTATTAATATTTAATGCTATAATTTAGTAAAAATAAATATATTAATCAAAACAGCAATAAGGCATTGCTAATTCTTTTTTGGGGAAATGTTGAAGCTTTTATCTTAATGATCAATGTCTTTCTCTCTGTCTGTCCAATTTTCTCTTACTGTAGGTTCAATCAGAAGAGCGTTTCATCCGCACAGACCAAGGCCTACTGATTCGAACACTCCACAAGAAGGATTCTGGGATCTATCTGTGCCAGGCGGTGGAGCACGGCTTCATGCAGACCCTCCTGAAGGTGACCTTAGAGGTGATTGACACTGAGCGCCTGGAGGATCTGCTCCATCGGGATGAAGAGGCAGCAGCCAGCGTACCTGCCCCGCATATTCCCCCACCTCAAGAAAGTCCCAATCAAAAGCTGTGGTACAGAGACTTCCTGTCTTTGGTCAATCACCCGACTCTGAACAGTGTCGACGAGTTCTGTGAGCAGGTATGGAAGAGGGAGAGAAAGCACAGAAAACAGAAAGCTCACCTAGTTCAGCAAGTACAAATACACCAGCAGCAGCAGCAGCAGAAGGTGGTGAGCCCTCGCGCCCACATGCACGCTCAGGGGCTGGCTGCCAAGTGGAAACACCTGCAAGACAGGCAGAAGGGACGCAACC
This sequence comes from Notothenia rossii, assembly GCF_949606895.1. NCBI lineage: Eukaryota > Metazoa > Chordata > Actinopteri > Perciformes > Nototheniidae > Notothenia > Notothenia rossii. The sequence continues at coordinate 18,808,457 of NC_136903.1, forward strand.
GCAGGACCCATGAACTGGAGAGGGCCCCCCGGAGTGTCTGACTTACAAACCCAGACTTTTAAAACCCATACCTTAAACCACACCCTCATCCTGTAACCCGATTAACCTACCCACATTTCTCCTTCATATCGAGATACAGACATCTTCCTCAAAGACTGGGTTGAAAAGTTAAACTGGAAAAAGGTAACACTATCCTGATCTGCCGGCTGGTGGGTTCTGTGCGTGGGCAGCCATGTTTACAGTACGGCACTTCAGAGGACCGCAAGAAACCATGGGAGCTTATTATCTCAGCCGGCCTCTGTGGCCTGAACACTGTGGAGGGGCAGTGTCAACCAGCACAATAACTGGATATACATAAACCCACCCTACAGACATGACTGACTCCACCTTGAGATGGCAATGGCATTGTCTCATGGCATGCTAGTTAGGTGTCTTTATCAGTGTGAAACTAAGTAGATACCTAAAAAAAACCTGATCATGTTTTTTTTTACTTCACAAATATGAAAGAAGAGGAGGTGGGATTACATTATAAACAGTCCGGAGAGTAAATGGAGTGGCAGTGGAATTACAAGCACAACATAAGTGAAGCACAAATGGGATATTTTGTCACTTTTGGTATTATATATGGTTAAATCTGTCAACACTAGAAGATGCCCAGGCACTGCAAGAAACTAGGAGCAACCGTCCACATTTTTCAGTGAATTCAACCATGTAGCTACGATGTGTAAATACTGTATTCTGTGACATCTCCTCATTATAAAGGGAATGGCTTGCAGTAGTTGCTTTAGATTGTTATCCCAGAAAGTACATTTATTTAAGAAAAAGTCTTTCGACAGCAGTTGAAAACAGGGAGATGTTGTACTTGTCTGTTTGTCTACGCCCTAGATAAGCTTTTCAAACAAAGTCAGGTTTTGTTATTCTGTTTTGTTTATGTTTTCATCAGATTCCTTCCAGTGTCAGCAGTCGTTAAATTGACTGTCAATTCATACGGATGTCTGCATCATCTCAGTGCATAAAATGTAATGCTGAGTTCTTCCATGTTCATTTGATTTGCATAGACTTTGTCACCACTATATGTGTATTTATTGATATACCATTATGTACATTGTGAAAATATTTTCCTCATTAGCTTGATTAATCTGATTTACAGGACCAATCTCTTAAAATAGCGGTATTATTTTTCACTTAATGTGGTAAGACTGGAAGTTATTTATCAATATTGGTCAATATCACATGCATTACTTATCAAATGCACTGAGCAATAACCGACTATCCCAAATGTATTTTTCTTCCACATGTATTGCCAGATATTCATATTCTTCACAGGCAGAGCAGTGCAAAAACTTCAATTCACTGCACGTTGGATAAAAAACAAGTTTTTCTGATTATAACAATACTTTGATTATACAATGCACACAAACCTGGAATGTAGCTGTGAACATTTTGTAAATATAAAATACGATGGTCTATGTTTGACAAGTATCACACTGTGTACTAGTGCATGTGAATACTATTGTAGAGTTCCTGTTTTGCTATAGCGTTGATATAGTCTGGTGTTGTCACCGTAATTGTGTTGTTTGCTAATGCAGTACACAATATTCAATATTTCAAAGATGTACATACTATTTCTGTAAGACTCTTAACTGTATAATTGATCATTCCGGAGGTAGGTATTCATAAATAAATATATAAACAAGATCGAAACAGGATCTCATTGAGGTTTTAAAACGCCCACAGACCTGTTAACAACAATTAAAAAACAACATGGAACACTGTTAGTTGAGCATTGCAACACATCAGTACATCAGAGGAACTTGTCTCGTGAGTGTTTGCAACCCTCATATGCTTCGGAAACCGTAACGGAAAAGATGAGAAACAGCTGGAGCCGTTGAAAAACGATTTAAGGCTAACAAGACAAGTTCAACATCAGAATTGTGCAACTTTCAGGAGAGATGGACATATGATAAGATCGTTATTATAAAGACAAAAAAAATGGTGCCTCGTTGCATCCGTCTTGGACATACGGTGAAAGTGAGGAGATGAAGTGCTGCTGCTGCTACTGCTTTTAGGCAAGATGATGATGATGATGATGATGATGATGATGATGATGATGATGATGATGATGATGATGATGATGATGATGATGATGGTGGTGATGTATTCTACTGATCTAATAAATGTCTCTTCATGAAGTGTTGGTTTCATTAAATCTATTTGTATTGGTGTCCTGCAGGTATCATAGGATGTGGATAGTCAACGTTTCCTTTAGCTAGATGATCAGATTACATTTTGCACCACCTTGCTGAGTATATTACTATAATATTGTGAAAACCTTTTATAAATTAACATTTCGGACAGTGATTTACTTCTGTGGTTGTCTTTTTATTTTTTTTATTCAACCAGATTAAAAAGCATTGAGATAAAATCTCTTGTGCAATGCTGACCTGGCCTAGAAGGCAGCAACGTTACACATAACACATAACACAAACATATAAAATACAGAGAACATAACTAACGGTTTTATCCATACAAGTAAAGCATACTCACATCATGGAATAGTATAAGTAATGATTTTCCAAGCAGATATAATTAACATCACAAATAATATATGACAAAATCAAATTGGTTAAGGAAGAATATGAGTTAGTTCAAGACAAATGCTTATTATTATCATAATATGTGAAAAGCTAAGCTGTGTATTCCTACTATGATGTGCCTCAGGCAGTAGAAGAATTACTGAAAGTTATTTTAGACGTTAATGTGATGCTATGTGAATAATACATAAGGTCCCCTACAAAAGGAACCCCTGAAGCAAAAGCTATAAAAAAAAAACAGAAAGCTAACATCTTGCAATCAAATACCAGCTCTCCGGGGCTTGCTGGAACTTTATTTCAGTAGATCTGGCAACAAAATATGAACTGTGTTTTACTACTGCCATCTGGGGGTTATACTAGGAAATCACAAACAGTATACACCCCTGAATTGAAAAGTGGATATTTCACATTTTCCATCTACTTTTATAGCCTCTTATGTTTGCTATAGGTGCTTGGTATAGATTAAGTCATGAGGCTGCAGTTGAAAACACAACAGCCTAGTTTTTTATCACAATAGAGCTTCTGTTGACACATTTGGTCACCTTTGATCCAAGGTCAAAGGTCAGTGAACATATGGCTCACCTGGGCTTTGACCTTGACCTGTGTAGTCACTTCAACTGGTGCTGTGGGAGCTCATGAGCTTGATACTTCCTCAGATACTTCAAAGGAAACAGTATTGAGAGGTTCTAGTGTTCAAAGTGGTAGATTGGAGAGCACACACACATCCTTTGTGAGCCTGCTCTAAGCCATGGTCAGACATTGTTATACATTTACTTTAGAGCCCGGCAACAGTGTGTTATATCATACTATAACAATATGTAAGGATCATTATAACCTCATATCCAATTTTGGCATTTTCATTTAGATATATAAATTGCAAATGCAGGGAATGTTTGGGCAGATAGAGATACAGAAATCAATGCAAAAGCATATAGTACCCACTTTGATCACGTCATAATTTAAGCGAAGTAAAGTCTTTTTAAGAGCTTATCCCCATCTGCCAGCATTCTCAAATCTCACTGATTGCTCCTTGTAGTCATACCGTAACACAGAGCTTGACTGCCCCCCGGTGGCTGTGGGGACCTCTTTCGATTCGGTTCATCTCAAAAATCCCACTCTGCATAATGGAAAATATCAGTTCCCCCCTTTGAGTCCAAGCCAAGGCCATGGATGAGTGAGTAAGACCGCCCTGACACACACACAAAGGACCACTACACTCAATGGAAACACTGACACATGAGTGACAGAGTGGGAGAGCGGGAAAGCAGAGTTTAGGGTAGAAGCTAATAACCTTCTGGCCGCTGTTTGTGTTGCACTGAAAGATCTTGTACTTTGCTAAATTGTTTTTTGAAAGTAAAGTAAAACTGTTTCAGTTTTGTGTCAGCATCTTTGGTAAGCGTTGCGTTCATCACACAAGTCAGAGTCAAAGACAACTTTATTGTCAATCTCAAAATATGTTTGTTCACACAGAAAGGTCCAAATACTGTTTCCCACAGTCCCGAGGTATAAAAAAACTCACACATTAAAATGCAAGAACACTCAATAATTTATTAAAAAAAAAACACAAAATAACCATTTACTTCAAGTAAGCAGGATATGTAAAAAAAATGATGTACATAGTGCAAATGGGAGTGCAACATTTTCTATAGCAGCGTAAAAGTGACTGGTGCTGGATTGTTTGTGTCTGTGTGTGTGTGTGTGTGTGGGGGGGGGGTGTTACACAAGAGAGTAATTGCAATTCCGATAATATCAATTAAAGTGAAAACACATTTTTGTAGGAGACACATGTACACATAATACACAACAAACGTTTATTATCAAAACTGAAGTATAGTTCACTTAATGGGTAAAACCATAATATTAAAGTAAAACAACAATTGCAAAAATCTGACAAGTTTGTAGAAAATGAATAAGTATAGGGAGTTTCAATGAAACTTGAGTTTTATGTCAGCTTTGGGTTCAGTCTGTGGACCGTTAAGCTAGCCCGGCTACTGATAATTCGAGATGTGCTCTGAAGCGAGAAGAGGTGTTTTTGAATGACGCTGCGTCGTAGCGCAAGCTACTTATAGGGTGGGTGGATTCCCTGACGTAGACGTCAAGATCACCAGCCAATCAGGATTGGCGTAATGAGATTGATGCTTCTGTTTGCATACGCGTTGAGGCACATCCCATAGTGAGACATCTCACTTCATGTTACTCTGAGAACTGGGGTTACGTAAGTAACCTATAGTTATGTCTCACCTTGTTTCATCATGTGAAACTCATCTTGCCTCAGCAAAGTATTTTTATCTGGCAGGCAGCTGAGTGTTTGTTAGCATGCAGACACGCCAAGTGCATTAGACTCTTTTCCTCAGTCACTCATCATGTTTTACTGCTGTTGCATCCTTTACTGCCGCTATGGGAAATAGGTATGGGTGTATTCCCATCAGGAGGCTTGGTAAAAGTGAAATGGAGCAGAGACACCCATTCATTTTACACCAGTGACAATGCCCTGGGTTGATGCTTCACTAGGCCCAGAAGAGTCCTGCTGAAGACATGAACACACATGCACTCATCACTGGTGCGTTCCAGCTGCCCTGTTCTGAGGCAGCTCGACGCGTTGGTTCACCTGGAAGATTAATGGAACAATTCCAAAACCAGAAGATTCAGCACCAAGTTTCAGCATGCACATCTTTATTTATATTTTGATCATAATGCAAACCACACATGGATATTCCCAACATTTTGTATTTTCCTAAACAAGGACACACTACACAGTTGGGACCTTGGAAAGAGCTGCATCTCCCTCAGAGCCCCCGTGCAGCCAAACACGACCCACTCAGCGACAACATGTCTGACATTTACTCAACTAAAGGATGACCCCTATTAGCACCAAGCCCATTAGCCAGACGAGGAATAACATTCATATCATATGTCATACCTCTGTTCTGGCACCTTATAGCAGAGTATGGTCTATCACAGCGCTCTCATGGTGAGGTAATGATCTACTATTTTCCTTCCAGCTGTCACTTATCAAAGCCCTGTAGATTTCTGGCAGGGTCCCTCTCTGAGTCATTGAGTAAATACTGTAGTGAGAATGTGGGTGTGGGTGTGTGTGTGTGTGTGTGTGTGTGTGTGTGTGTGTGTGTGTGTGTGTGTGTGTGTGTGTGTGTGTGTGTGTGTGTGTGTGTGTGTGTGTGTGTGTGTGTGTGTGTGTGTGTGTGTGTGTGTGTGTGTGTGTGTGTGTGTGTGTGTGTGTGTGTGTGTGTGTGTGTGTGTGTGATTGGGTGGAGCATTTTAAAGTTATTTTATGGACTTAATTTCCACGTGATAGGAGTGACTATCATTTATGAATACATTTTTTTAAGCACACTCAGGTTGTGTGTCTGTGTGGGCTTCCCTCCATCAGACTTTGTGTGTTAGTCTTGTGTTAGCATGCAGGGGCACATTCATTGCGTGGGGTAAAACAGAGGACAGAGTATTTAACTGTGGCAGCTTGGCAGCGGTGGTGCTGGTGGTGTGCTGTACAGTTGGCAGTGTCTCTCTGCTATGAGTGACAGCAGTGAACAAGAGGTTTGCACTGTATCTATGACAAGACCATTAGCTCATTTCCTATGTGGAAAATACCTGCTCTCATGTTATTTTTTATATAATGTCGTATACTGTATTCATGGGGCAGTCTACTCACTCTTGAGGAACGCATCTTAATTCACATCGGAAGTTATCGAATCATATTATAACACTAAATGTACCTGTGTGGCTATGAGTGTGTGTTTGTTTATTAGTTTGATTATCTCGCCAAGCCTCGGGCCGATCTACTTGGCTAGGCTTAGTGTGTGAGTTGCTGAGGACCCAGGGAAATACACTGTCACTGTAGTTTTTTTATTTTCTCTGTAAAGGGTGGTATGTTAACAATGTTGCAATGTATCCATACATTTACAGTACAGATTCCTAAGGTGGCCAACATGTGTTTTCCAGTCTACTCTGACTTCCTTCCAAGTCTTTTATCAAACCTGGAAGCCATCCCATTATCATTGGAGCTTTTTCACTTTGTAATTTGTAGTGTTGCTACTGTAAAGTTGTGCATAGACTCATTTAATAAACGAAGAAGCAGCAGCCTGAACACATCTAAAAGGAGATATGCACTAGTACAGTGGTTCCCAACCTGGGGGGGCGCGCCTCCCTTGGGGGGGCGCCAAAGATCGCCGGGGGGGGGGCGCCATGCCTCAGATGATTTGAGGCCAAATATCATATTTAGACTTTTTTTGACTTTTCTTTTTTGTATATAATTGTAACGCAATACATGATTGTCACTAAAAGCCTTGTCTCTACATTACAATAAAATATAAAAAATAATTGATTAATTAATTTGAATACAAATTCAAGTTAGTAGCTATTAAAGGCATAAAAAGACAGAAATGTATAATTCTTTCTTTAATATAAATGTTTCTTCTGCCCGTAATGTGTCCAAACCAGGCTTGTCTGGATAAGCACATTTTTAAAACATAGTCATTGTCCATGCCGGTTTCAGTTGGATTATTTGTCACAGTTGCTCCGATCAGATCGGTCTCCTCCATTTTGTAGATTATTTACAACTTTTGAATCCACATAAACACATCGGCAAAATCCGGCTTACTTTGAGCATGTGTTTTAAACAGTTAAATCCCTTTGTGAATTGTTTCCACTTGCGCCTATAATTTCTTCATACAGCGGGAATCCAAATTAATTAATTCTGAGTCCAATAACCATCAGTCACTCCAATAGTGCTCCTTAATTACGCTTTCATCCTCCTTTAACAAAATACTTCACATTCATCCAGTTTGTGAAAGTAGTTGTAGCATTTTTGAGACTTTGAGACTTTAATAACCGCTGTTGCGCCCCCCCCCCCCCTCCTTGTGTGTGTGTGTGTGTGTGTGGGGGGGGGGGGGGAACTTCCAACAGGAGTCCTTTGGGGGGGCTCTTGGGAAAAAAGGTTGGGAACCACTGCACTAGTATATCATAATTGACAAATGAAACAATAACCTTTTTTCTTTTTATTTCGATATTTCACATTAAATGAAATTACTGTAAGCAGGAATTCTTTTATAAAAAAGACACAAGCTGAGCACACACACACAAACATATCAAAACCTCATAATCCAGACATGATACAATTATACATTGGATTGTGAGCATCGTAAGTATTTTATTGGTTTCCATTAAGTTCAAAATTGAACTGTAATTTTCTGCCTGGCATCTTAAACGTTATAATCACAATGTTGACAGTTCACAACTGAAAAACTTGTTTTCAAATTAAATGATCCGCTGTAAATTATCCCACCAGACACTTGATTTCTCGAGGCAGTTTTGGAACATCTTACAGATCAAGTAAACAAAAGAACCGGAAAGTATTTTTCTTTCTCCACCTTTACTAGCTCACACTTGACTCATGGAGGGCACTTATAAACATGCAATTACATTTAAATAAACTTCACCATGAATGGTCAATTACCCTAAGACTGTTTGTAAGCTGCTGGAATTGTTTATGCAGTGGCAATGATGTACAAGCCCAGTAAATCACTTTATGTGTACAGTACTGTGTAATGTAATTGTCTCGAGACAGTCCAATATTAGCATTGGCAAGCATGTGAGTCTGGGTGAATGTGAACGTTTATTTACTACGTCATGGTCACATTTATTTAGGACAATGTAGTTTAACACAATGCAAGAACCAAATCACAGTTGCCAATTATTGTGAGAAGTATTAGTAAAATGTGTATTGTACACAATGGAATTAAGTAAAAGGTACAATCCAGGAAAATATATCTGATTATCGTTAAAGGCCTCAGGGGGGGAAAGGGTGTTTGCCCATGCAAATATAAAACAAAGGAATAAAAGGGGGGGATGTAAAGAAGAGCAAGAAAGCTGCTGAAAGGAGGTGATGAGATACGATCAGACAATACATGAATGAGGCCTCAAGCTCGACCTTAGTTGCCCTGACATGGGTCAAAGGTCGGTGCACCAAAGAGTGGAGGTCAATTTATCCAGAGAAATGTGTGGAGCTAGCCTGTCTGTGTGACTCTTGCCTGCTGCTCCCTTCCACACGTCTAATCTCTAATTGATTCAGGTCTGTTTTAGCAGTGTTATGCTGGAGCTCCTGGAACACATCTCACAGTGAAAGGCTTAGCTCACTGTCATTCTGGCTCAGCCCCGCTTTCACAAGAAGGATAACGTATCATTCACTCTTCTATTGAAAATATCACAGTTAATTAAATTGTACATTCTAAGTTATGTATATAAATGTGACCATAAATACTTTCCCTGAAAATAACGAAATGTTCGAAATTGCCAAAACTTTGCGAGAATTTGGAAGTATACCCACACAAACCCCAAACTCAATATCTGCTTCCTCCCACACTGCATGTGAACAATGTGTTGATATAATCTGTGATAAATTAGGGACATAGACATTTAAACATTCACTACCAAAATTCATCTTTGTCACCAAGGATTTGCCATTTGCTCATATTCTTGATGTGAAATGTCGTTATGCTATCTCAGCCAAGATGTAATTTTTCTTTTCACTATATCTGTAAAGCGTCTTTGAACACCTGTAAAAGCGCTAACAAAATAAATCTATTATCATTATTATTATTTAAAACTTTCAGCAGCCAAACAAATATTTGTCAGCTTACATTTGAATGTCTGAATATACTACAGATGATCACAACATTACAAAGCAGAACTGATGTTTTAAGAATAAGGAATGCAAAATTCCAACTAATGTCTTTAATGTTTTATTTTTCTTTCAAACCGGAAAAGGATAAAGAACATACAGGAGCACATACAAGACTGCCACTCCTTTAGCATTGAGAAAAGAAATTCCATACATTTCAGGCAAAAACCCTTGTGCTTGCCCAGTCTAGTTGTTGCTGATAGAGCATATTTACCTGTATAAATGTTGTTTTTCTGTATCAGACATGATTTCCTCACCAATGTTGCAAAGCTGTGGCTATTCTATCATGTTTCACAGTAAAACATTGCTTTTAGTTTACACCTGTATTGATTTCTTGGACATCATGGTTTTCTCTCTTTGCATCGCAGGATAAAAAGGACTTCATTGAATTAATCCCAGTGGAAAACTGTCTTGTTACAGCAGCCAAGTCCCGTAAATCATAGAACAGACACACAGGAGTTGCTTTAGGCACACTGGTAGATAAAATCCAGGTGCCATGTTGTGTTCAAATATCTTAAGGCCTTGGTCTTGATAGCTGTCAGAAAGTGAAAATCATTTCGCAGCAAAAGGGCCATTTAACCATTGCTTTGATTGCAGGTGTTACCCTCAAGGTGTTTTCTTGTCTAAATGTAACCATTAGCTTACCATTTCATGTGGTAAACAAATGGAAATAGCACATCTGTTTTCTTCTGTTGCCACATTATCCAATTAGTGGTGGGGAAAGACATTTTCTTAACCACCGCATATGCTTTTCACAATGCAGTGCAAGACTGTGTTGATGAGTATACTCCACACTGGCTCAAAATATGTTACCCAAAACAAGTGTGTTTTGTTCCAGGAAAAGTGACATTACGTGTTGATTTAATTGACTCTGAAAACCCCAATGTTTACCTCCAGTCCGTTACACAGTCAAAGCGGATCTTGCAATGGTTTTTGTGGTATTGTAAGTCCAGTAATTATGGACACATGGAGTGACAAACAAAGGCGGTGGAGGTTACATGGAAATGAAGTCAGACAGTGCATACACCCGTCTTCTGGCATTGCTCTGATTAGTGCCACACTGGCGTCAGTCTGAAACTGTAGCTTATTAATGGTTTTATAGCTTATACACTTTATTTTTTATATGTAAGCTTTCTTGATGTGGAACTTTAGTTGATGTTTTAGTTGGAGGGAAGAAAATCGTGAGGTAGAAGAAATATAATTAAATGACTATCAAAAACTTGAAACAGGAACCATATAACTACCTGTAAAACCACAATGTGTCTTTCTTACACTTAGTGTATATATATATATATATAAATGTATGTACAAATATGAAAACTATTAATTTAAGAGCTACCAGCTGTGGAAAAACTAAAAAGTCTACATTTTTCGAGGTTACGGTACTGCCCACCACATTCTTGTGTGTACATGTGTGCATTAACATGTCTGAACATACAGTATATCAGCAGGCGTGTGTTTCTCTGGAATATGTCTCATGGTGATCTAAATGATTGCCAAAGGTTATTAATCAGAGTTGAGAAGAAATGTAAACTAAGTGACATCTGCAGATGGATTAACAGGAGATTGTGACACAGGTCACTGATAGTGCCATTTAAAGCAGTCAGCGTGATATAGTGTAGGTTATAAGGTTAGCTGATAGTTCTGCCAGAATGAACCGCACATCTGTAACAAACATTAGCTCCTGATACCTTCCGCACAATTCTCATCTTCCCACTCACATTCTTACCGATGTTTGACAATGACAAACACATACTGCATGTCAGTGTGTAAGCAGTGGATGCAACATTGAAACATAGTTAGTATCGAAAGGCTGTCTCACTCTGTCCTCTGGATAATAAGGTCTGAGTTCAGAAAAGGACAAGGTGTTGATGTGAAGCGTGTCTGGCATTTGTAGGAGGAAGAAATGCAGGAAACAACACACTAGCCCATAATTTACTCAGAGAGCCATACCAACTAACAGATACTCCCAAAGTATGACTCACACTCTTAATTCATGGATCTGGATACTGCAAGTACTTTTGCAAGCATTTGACCTCAATTAAACTAATTTTGTTTGCAATTTATGTCATACATCAAACAGGGGATGTTTTTTTATATGGCTGAATGTTTATTTGTCAGATTGGTTGAGCAATTCATGTCAGGGTTTAGAAAGGAGCTGGCCTTAATTGGTCACAGACAATCAATCCACACGGGATTTGGCTTCTGAGCCACTTCAAAGCAGATTGTCCGAAAATGGAGGCAGGGACGAAGGGCCACAATATTCCCCTTGTTGCAGCAGCACACGGTGGTCCTGCCCTGAAGCAGGGTGGGAGCGCTCTGATTCAATTTACGTGTCGCTATTCATATTTCATAAACATTGAGAGGTACGGATAAACACATGAATGGCATCCAACTCACCTAAGAGTTGTGCACTCATACACACCGAAGGACAAGGTATAACATGACATCCCGCAGACATACAAAGCAAAGTAGTACTGCCAGAGAGGTTTTCTCAAATGTTGTCTGAATTGATGCAATGTACAACTCTGTTTTTTCCCAATAGTGATCCAAACTCTGCTGTTTTCCACACATCTGTACCCTTGTCTTAAATTAAATGTGTCAGTCATTTCTCTGTGGGAATACATCCCAAACCAGTCAGCTAGAAACAATTGGCATAAGTACATGTTGAGGCAGATGTTTAGTCTGTTCTTTTCACCCACCATTATTATTATACTTATATTTATTTTGACTGCTAACAGCACAAAAACTAGAGTATCAAGATGGATTTTCAAGCCTGGGTTTTCAACCTTAAAACTAAACACACTTAGGTCACTATGCATTACGAACAACAATGTACACACATATAAATGGGTATTTCCACATGTACATGAGCTTTTCATCCCGTGCTCATGAACAAAAACATGACAGCATTCACCTGAAAGAGCAAACACCTGTAGATTATGTGAAGGTTACCATGATGATGGATGCGAATACACATGAGACCAGATGGTCAATTCCACATATCACTCCAGAGGCGTTACCCATTCCTCCTCTTCACCATCTGTGACTGCATAACACTGGCCTGGGCTGTGTTTCCCATTACTGCCTAAGATATATGCCCTAAGAGCTGGAAGCGAAGAAAACCAAATGCTGGCCTTATAGCGTCTTTGATAGGGGTTTAGTGACCACCTGAGCTTGGATGATACATTGAGCTTTCTGGTATTATATTTGGCAGAGAAAATGTATTTACCACATTTTGTTGCCATGGACACTCATGCAAAACGGGCACCTACCTAGGGCCTTACCTGTGGGTTAGCGGCACTCAGTGGGGGAGATGTGGGGAAATAATGGAGTGTAACAGAATACATACAGACCTCTTTCTACTTCTCTTTAACATACGTTAAAAGTGGTCACACGTATGATTTCATATGCATGAAGGTGTGCACGGTGGGTTTTATACTCAATGTTTGCACTCAGCTGACACAGCTAAGCCAAACAAAACACACCTGGCCTCTCAGTGGAGGCGCCCCACACTTAATATGTTCGTTTTTGGCTTACAGTGAGTCCCTCTCGCTGCATGGTATCACACACAATGCAACATGAGCTCTCTAGAATACAGAATTTACAAACCACACAAACACGATAAACATTGGCGTAGACAGTCAAGTGATATCAAATATTGTGCTGGCTGATGTATGGCAAGGAAACAAGATCCGCTTTAGAATTCTGACTGATGTCTCTGTGGTCAGTATGTGCCATGGGGACAAACTTCCCTGGCCATATGATAGCCACCTGTGTAAACGGTCTGAGTATCTAGTGGCTCTGAAACACACGATCCTGCTGCTGCTTCTGTTGCCGTGGGAGACCAGGGACGTAACTTCCCTTTAGCAGAGGGGAGCTCAGCAGGTGATCAGTGGCAGACACTCACTAACATAAAAACAGTTTCATGCATAAATGCATCTCCACATACTCACTTACTAACCCTCACCCACTTGAGTCTATCTTGCTTTTGATGTCTTTATTTCCCTTTTTTTCTTGCTCTCTTACACTGTAACTCTGCAGCTTTAAACACTTGCATTGCCATAAGCACTGTGTATGTTAAGAGGGTGGAGGGCAGGAGGAGTGTCTGTCTCTACGGGTCAAAACAGGAGGTGAGGGGGGCTTCTGTTGAACAGGGGCGGATATTGACACAGCATTAACATGAATGAAAATATTTTCTGTGTTCAGAGAGCATGAAAGGGGAGCCGCCAGACGTTTGGACATGGCCTATTCAAACAAACACCAGACATCAGCACTCAATCAAAAAGTATTTTCTCATACACCGGCTTTCTAAAACAGCAGCTAAAGGAAGATTGCATTTAGTGATGTGACAGGGTGCAGTTTAGATTCTGTGACCTTGAAGTTGCAACTTAATAAGTTGACAGAGATCACAGACCTCAGGTAGTGCAGAGCAAATAAATCCGCAGTGCAGTACATGCTGAATAAAAATTCAAGGTATTGTTGGAATCCCAGGGACGCACGAGGGGACAGAATTTCAATGGAGGTGGAAAGAAAGTAGGTGTGTGGCTGCTGAGTAGGAGTGCTGCATAGCAAGGCTTTTGGTACAAGCTGCTAGCACTGTCAGAATCATACTAATGGAAACATCAAGGGGCAGAAAGTTGAACACAAATCCAGTAAAGGGGAGGGCAGCGGGGACAGAGGGATGGTTTAAACTGATTCGAGAGGTGGGGACTGAGCTGTTGATGTTTCTGGTCTGAGGCAGATTTCTGACTGATTACTGCTATTAGACTGGGTGAAGGAAGGAGAGACCCATTCAGTCACTGTGGGGCCAATGTGAGTCAGTGGAAGCTGTGCCAACTGGTGGATGTGCATTAGGCTCCTTAAATGGCTATCAATCTGAGGCAAGGGCTTAAGAGATCGGATATGAACATCTTGCGGCGCACCTTTCAACAGGATGCAAGGCTCAAATATGCTATTAGGTTTGAGCTGATGAAATTGTGTGTCACAGTCAGTCAGATAGTGTCAGCTCCATCTGAAGCTGACGTTGAACAGTTGTCTCACCCTCAACAACAGATGAGAGTCTATAATTGCACCAGGCGAAGGAATAACAGAAATAGTGTATGTTACGAGACCTTCTCAAACACAAAGTCCTTCTGTTATGGCGGGGAACAGGTGCAACGTGGGAGTTGAAGTCATCAGATCTCAGGGTGGTGCAAGGGAGTGAGGGTGCAGCTGCTACAGCCTAATGGAGTCATTTCCAACTTGGCATTACTGTGTGTGGCTTAATTCAAAGGCAGGCAATTTTTTGATGGGTATATATTCACACTCACATTCACACAGTGCCTACATCTCCCTCCCCCTTTTCATTCTATTTGTTCAGAAATAAATACATAATGCTGCATGAAGCTTTGGTTTTGGCGCATTTTTACATTTGCCGTAAATCAATGTGGATTTAAATTATGAGTGAGGATTACCACCGGGAAGTGTTCTTGTTAAATTCTTGTCTTGCAAAATAAGAAACACTTTTAGCACAAATTAAATCAGACACATATTTGAGAAAGGAAATGTATCTTTTTCAGACTGATGGAATGTTTCTATGTTAGGGATCAGCATGACTTAACGTCGGTGTCACCACACAGCCAATCCGAAAGAGACAAAGACAGGGAGAAACAGATGTATTACAGAGGGCTTTAAAGAGAGAAAGCGCTCTACTCAAGTAACTGGACGCCTGTGGGATTTTCCTGTGGGATATGTGCAAAATTAAATAATGACTCCAGTCACATCTTGTCTATTTCTTTCTTTTTGAGTGTGTGGTTGCTAATCATATTCAGAAAGCTGTGGACCGTGAGACAAAACAAAAGACTACACGGACACAACAGCAGACTGCATATCAATGAGTTCAACATTTATACACAGTATATATATATGATAACTGAATACCTGTACTCACACAGAACCACACAATCAGTAACAAAATACAGTAGCAGAAACACACAGGCAAAAGTGTAAAATATCCCAGCATGTAATGATACATTACAATTTAATTACTAGGTTTCACAGAAGTAAAGATTGTGGGAGGTTGGTAGATAAACAGAAGCAGAGATTAAATGAGCAGGGCATGAAAGAAACCGTGTACTGAAAATCCATGGTAACAGTGATAATGACTATTCACATGGAAACAAACACAAAGACAGCAATAATTGAAAATGAAAGAAGAGCCAGAATAAAGAGGCTGAAAACCTTGGCTCAGGTCTACGTTATTGCAGTGGAGGCAGGAGCAAAAAGAAAGTGCTGAAGGAGGAGGGAAAGAGGAGTGGAGAAGCAAGGGGTGGTCTGTAGAGTGACATGGGAGGCAGTACTTCTCTCAGAGGAGAGCTGGGGAGAGTCTAACTGAGCCTGCCTGGGAGACACAGCACACTTAATCCAGCTGCCTGGGAGGGAGAGCGAGATCTCAAGACAATCTAGAGAGAAGGAGCAGGCAATTTGCAGCTGATACGCACTCCCCTCATTACCAACCACACACTCACACACAGGCTTTTCCTCAGGCACACCACACTGGGAAGGTGGTCTCAGCTCAGATCAGTAGCTGTGGTAGAAACCATCTTAACTGACTCACTGAGGTTTGGATCCTCCCTGACCGTGGGAGTGTGAGCAGAGTTAGGAGAGCTTCACTTTCCTCTCCAGTGCAGAGGGACTGCACGCCAGGCACGAGGCTCCCCTACTCCTCCCCTCTCCCACTCTGCCTTTTCATGGGCTAGCGTCCAAAGCATGACTGGCTCTAGTGGACCCATAAGGAGGAACGCAGCCTGAGGATACAGTAAAGCAGCTCCAGCCCTGCCTGCCTGCCTGCTAGGACACACAAATGCATTGAGTTTTTACAAATCAGCTCACACACCTCTGTGGGATTCACAGACTTGATTTTTTCTTTTTTCTATCAACAGATAAGGAAGACTGGATTTAAACTGGGCATAAAGACAGACAAACAAACAGACGGACTGACATATGGACAGAGAGCAGTGGGCACTGCGGCGTGAATGTAGCAACTGGACTTCTCTTCACTGTGGTTACTAAGCCTTAAAGAAGGATAACAACCCGAGCACTATCCTATCCACAGAGGTAGTGGGTGGATGCAGCTCTCATCACACTGCTATAGGGGAAAGCAGAGACTGTGTAGAAGCTGCAGAGATATATCTAGTTGATCCACACTGTGGTGATCTTCAGATAATGGAGTGTTACCTCCAAGTAGACTTTTGTTGGATTGCTTTCTGCTAATAACACCTGTTTGCAGGAACTTGCAGTGAAGACTTCTTTTCTTTTCATGGACTTTACTGTCCGTGTTTATTGGACTTGCAGGATACCTGTGTAGACAAACGTGGAGTGTGTGTATTAAAGAGGATGGCAGAGTGCATAAGGACTGTGTATCTCACAATGATGCTGCTGTATCTTGTTCTGCTGGGCAAGGCTCACACTGCCCAAAGCATCTACCCAAGAATACGGCTTTCTCACAACGGTAAGAAAAACTCTACCTAATGTGTGTTACTTGTATTGACTTTGGCACAAAATTGCTATGTTTGCCCAAATCTCCAGAAGACAGTATTTTGGAGATGCAGCATAGTGTGATAAACTGTCAGGGAGAGTCGATGCAGCTCTGAACAAAATTATCATTCCCTGTCTGTGCCTTCAGTGCAGGTTTAACTGAACAGCATTTTGTACATTCTACTCTCAATGTTTAGCATATTTAATGGAAGCCTAGTTGGTAGCACATGTTCATATACTAATGAGACATTTATTTTAAATAATAATACAACCAAAAATGCACAAACACGGAAAATGTGGTGTAAAAAGAATACAGAGGATTGTCAGCTGGAGTGAGTTAAACAGCCCACATTTGATCATTTACATATAATGAACTCTCAGCGAGTATTATTGTTAAAGGACCAAATAATAAGTCACCATGCAGCGTTTGATCTCACATCTGCTCTGACTTTGAGAAGTTGGTGTAGAGTTAACACTGTTAATGACGGAGGAGCCTCCCTGTAGTTTATTTTGATTCCTCTGCCATGCGGGCTGAGAATCCATAATGTGGCTTTCTCATGCAATAGTGGCAGGGAGATGGAGGTGGGGTTTTTTCGGTTGGGGAATGGATGAGGCTGGTCTGACAGAGAGAAAAGAGAAACGTGTTTGCATGTTTACGTGCATGCGGAGTATGTGATATGGATGTGCATGCATTGGTATGCCGACAGATTGCTGTGTATCTCTGGGACAATAATGGGGGTTTTATCTTAGTAGATAAAGACTCCTGAGTAAACATTCGTTTTTTCTCACAGTTTCTCTGATCTCTACAGCAACAGAAGGTGATGATTCCCCATAAGCCTGTTAGTCACGGTTGAGTATAGGTGTGGAATTTAGATGGTCAATAAATCATACATAAATACAGAGCTGTGAGTCCGTTATGAGAGTTGACAAGTCTGGTCCATCACACACATCTGTAAGGGGGGGTTTTAAGTATTGTGATAAGTAATGTATGCCTTTTTTCTCAAATGTCTGCAAATGTCATACAATAACTAATAACAATAAAAACACACTTCTCAGAGTGAGAAGTAATATTAGTTAAAGTAGAAAGGTAATGAATTTAAAGGAAAGACTCAGAGAAAAATACACACATATCCTCACATATCATCAAAAGTGAGCAGATCAGCGCAGATGTGCTATGTCATCAATGCCACATCAATACTAGGTAAGATCGTGACTAAGGTGCTGGAGGAATATCACAATTTCATTAACCGCCTGAGGGGAAAGCCGCTACAGTGATTGGCATCCACCTTTCTCTCTCTCCAACTCTCCGTGCTGATACATGTTCTGGCTAGCACAGAGGCTGACAGCGCCATGAGACGGCTGCAGTGGGATCCTATCATTATGGAATGAAAAACATCTAAGCCTTATATATGCCTCATGTGCTCTGCCAGTGATTTGTGCACACACCCTTAAGTTCACACAAACTCATACACACACAGACAGACACATGCACACATGCACAAGCAGAATAGTGTGAATACCACACACGTCAATGACTTGGATTTATTTCAGGGAAATGGAGCGGATGTGGTTTAAACTGTTCACCCTAAGGACTAAGAAAATATAACCACAACATCTGGTATCAAAAGAGGGTGGAAAAACTAGAATAATGTGAAATGAAAGTGAATAATATGGGAGTCTTCAAACTGCTCCTGTTCACATATAGGCAGATATCAATGTCGGATCAATAGAACTCAATAAAACATCAGATCGACTTTCTCCTATCTTCTGGGAATTAATTCCTTTGGACACATTATCATAGTTCAAGGATGACCTTACCACCATCCGCCATGAATCTTAGCATGCTTTGATGTTAGCCACACCTCACACATGGTGTGGAATTATTATTTACTCTCTCTTTCATCTATTCACCATCGTCTTGTCTAGACTTCTGGACCAATGAATATTTGCCAAATGCATTAAATTCACTTTCATCCAAGCCATCCTTTAGTTTGCTTACTTCCCCAATTAACTCCGGCTCCAAAAGGTTGTTACCTAAATCACACAGAGTATTGAGTTACAACGACTGGCTCACAGCTGTCTTTAGGGATCATTAAACCTTTACTACGCAGCTTTCAAAGTCCTTAAACACAAGCAATTTCTTGGACTTTTGGCCAACCAAACTGCCTAAATCCTGTGTTATTATATGTAGAAATGCCCTACAGGGAGAAATGCTCTCTGGAACAGAAAGCTTGTTTTGTACTATTTTTGGGGGTTTTGGACACAAATCCATGAGATTTAGATCAGCATCATCAGGCTCTTGGCAACAGCTTCAAATATCGAGTCCTGTGGAGTGAAATGAGCTCTTATTTTAGGATGACCATAAATTCTGCTGCTAATGAAGCTGTTGCACAGCTAGCATGTGTCAAAGTGTCGACAGGCTGCAGGTAGGTGGCCAGGCTAGACTTATTTTGCTGCCTCTCCAGCACTGACATTACGCCAAGCTTTAGCTGTGGAGTTTGTTATACAGCAGTTTTGTAATGATGACGACCTAATCAGATCGAATGCACTTCTAAAACGTCCTTACCTCGGCAAAGTTGGATATGTTGGATATTAAGTTACATTTTGACTTGTGTTGGAGAGTCTGTGTGCTCTTGCAGCTGTTTGCAGCACAACACGTTTGTCAAGCTCGCCTCTCTTTTCATTTGAGTTTAGTAAAAGAGAGCATCTTTGGTAAAAACCGTTAACATTTCATGAAAATAAGTTAGCAAATTAGTAGTTATCCCTTTAGCATGCCTGCCAAATATGTATTTATTTAAAAGTCAAAATAATGAAGTAAAAGTAACGATATAGTAAACATACAAATCTTCAGCAGGTCTGTGAAAGTGTATCACGTTATCAGGTGAAGTTCAGCTGTTTAGACAGGGTTAAACTCATACTGTATATGTTCTCTTATATAAATAAGCACATGTGCTTTCCACATTTCAACTCAACATTTACCTCAAAGTAAATGTAAACAAAAGTTGGTTAAAGCACTTAACAGCTGGATTTACTCATACATCTATGTACAGTTGGTGTTTGTGTGTGTGTGTGTGTGTGTGTGTGTGTGTGTGTGTGTGTGTGTGTGTGTGTGTGTGTGTGTGTGTGTGTGTGTGTGTGTGTGTGTGTGTGTGTGTATGTGTTTGGGATGTATTCTTAAAAACGAAATGACATACAATGAATTAAATTGTGCACACATTGGTCAACAAATGCTAAATCCATTTCTCTTCTCCAGCAATCTCAGTAAAATTGTGAGTTTTTCAGCACAAAGAGCATAGAGACATGCATGTGTGGACACAGGGATTACTCAGGTAGCAATTACTTTATGTATGAAATCCCCCTTTTGGGCTGTAATTTTAAACCTTCCTCCCCAGACAAGTAAGTGTTCTCTCTCTCTATGTATTTTATAACCTTGAAATGATGTGGCTGTAGATGAGTGTCTTCTGATGGTGAAGTGGGGAATACCAGTATGGCCTCAAGTTATATCTGCCTGAAATAACATGAATGGGGGGATTTTTATTTGTATGTTTTTTTATGTAGAGCTAATGTGAAAAGTGAGCTGTCCCATTAAATGTCTTCCGCCCTACATGTGCACCCTATATTTAACATTTACCACTTTGGATCTCGGCCATAGGGCAGTCACAGCCCTTATATCAAACCACTGGAAAACGGAGGTTATGAGGATGATTAGATAAATCACACCTCTTAGGTCAGCAAAGGAAAAAGGATATATTCCAAGCCCTCCCCTGCACACTCACCCTCTCGCCCTTTCTCGCTTTTTCATTTTGTCTATGTACTGTACATCTCAGCGTCCTTTTCTCTCCCATTGTGTTATGTGTGTGCTCTCCAGTTCATTAATGAGATGTCTAGAAGGGAAAGCAGCTGGTGAAACTCTAATATCCTTTCTGACCTTTTCCCGGCGAAGGGATCAGGAAGAGGAGATGAGTTAAATGTGTGACCTGAGAAAAGGAAAGAAAGCACAAAGATTGTTTTAGTCTTTAGAGAGTATGTTGCAATGATGTAAGGGAGGGGGGGAATAGGAATGAAGGGTTATACGGGAGTGAGTGCTTCAAGACACAATCATGCCAAGAAGATATTGCTTCAATTCATCACATAATCTGTTCACAGGCTTGTATTTGTTCAGGGTTGTTTGCTTCTTAAATAATTGAGAGATCGTTTTTTTTAAATGTTCCTCACAAATAATTGAACATATGATAATCATTTGAAACGTTAAGGAGCTTTTAACTTACTCTATAGCTAAGCACGCAGTAACTCACATCAATAACTAATTTATAATGGCTCCAAGGTTATGTACATGTGTGGTTGATCAGGTCACAGAGCTTATTACAGAGAAACAGAGGCTGCCCTCTCTCTCTCCATGTGGCTCTCATTTTGCTCCTTGACATCATCCCCCCCAACACACACGAGGATGAAGCAACACAAGGCTGTATACTGATAATAGCATAACACCTAGTGATCCAGCTCCCCCCCCCAGGGGCTCCACAGTCTCAGGAGAACAGACTCCTTCCTTATTCCTAACCCCTTTAACTGGACCACCACTTCAATTATTGTCTTTGTTTCTGTTTCAGCACAAGGCCCGTAACTCAGATAGGATTATTTCACTGGAAACATGAGACTCCTTACCACAAGTTTTGTGTCTGACATGAATTGTGTGCTTAATATTGGTAACACATTACATTATGAGAGCAAAAGTTTCAAGTTTCCTGAGGAATGTTTTATATGAAATCCTCCAGATTCCTGGTTAAACATTAACGTAGATAGAAGTAGGTTGTGACTGGACACACAAACACACACACACACACACACACACACACACACACACACACACACACACACACACACACACACACACACACACACACACACACACACACACACACACACACACACACCCACACACATTGGTGATTCCTTTTAAAGAGGACATCACACAGTCTTTAGGCTTTGCTAGGGAGGCTGTGGCTTTGTGGATAGTGTGCTGTACTTCAAATCAGGGGATAGCAAGTTTGAGTCCCACTGCAGAGCATGTCGTTGTGTCCCTGGGCAAGACACTTCACCCCACATTGCTCCACACACACACACACACACACACACACACACACACACACACACACACACACACACACACACACACACACACACACACACACACACACACACACACACACACACACACACACACACACACACATTGTGTGATTCCTTTTAAGGAGGACATCACACAGTTTATTTTGATTTCACTTGACCAAATCTTCTCGGGCATCTCTCAGCACTCCTCAGACAGCCGATGAAAGTGTGTGTCTTGAGGGAGTCCTTTTTCTCTGTGTTTTCCATTTGAAGTGGGATCACAGTGGAGGCCATGTGTCTCCCTGGCTCAGTTGCCGATGGAGAAACACCCTCCTCCTCCTCCTCCTCCTCCTCCTCCTCTTCCTCCTCTCAGTTCCTTAGCTGACGGCTAAGTAGCCCTCACTGGTTGCAGATGGCGTGAAAAAAGAGAGAGCAGAGGAGAGAGAGCAGGAGGAGAGGGGGATTGTGGAAATCCCCCCTTTCCCTTCTTCAGGCTGAGCAGTGCTGCATCTGTCTTTAACTTGTGCACATATAATGACAGAGGAGTAACCTCTTAAACAGCATTGTGTCTCTGAAGCGTCTTTCAGGTTGTCAGTGTAATCACATCCACCAATTGTGCTTTATAGTAACTCTGTCATTATGTGCAATTTAGCCGATTTATCAAAATCGTGTTATAAATATGAATATTGGATACTTTCTAGCTTTCTTTCATCTTCTTCTTCTTTTGTATGTTTCAAGTTTCAAGCTGGTTATTGTTAGTTTCTACTTTCTCCTCGAACAAAACAAACAAGGTATCAACTTTAAAAATGTGAAAAAAATTATAAAACTAAATCTATCTGCAGTTTTGTTTGTTTGTTATATAGCGTGAGACAGCTAGAGCATATATGAATCAGGCTGTGAGCGTGTGTCCATATACATCAGCTGCCACTCAGGATTATTGACAAAGACAGGTGAAAAGTAGACGGAAAAAAGGCTTTAGATTATGGACTGTTTACTCCATCACTTGAAATATCCGTTTACGTCTGTCATCTAAATAAGTGGTAGCAGATTTGACTTCACCTAAAGAAGGAGCTGATTGTTTGAGAGCCTGGTCTAGCACTTGTAGAAAAGTTGGAGTGAAATGTTAGAGGACTGTCCTTGATCCAAGCTGAGCTATACTCAGAGGGGACTGTGAGGAGATAGAGAGGCGAGACAGCGTGTGTGTGTGTGTGTGTGTGTGTGTGTGTGTGTGTGTGTGTGTGTGTGTGTGTGTGTGTGTGTGTGTGAGTGTGTGTGTGCGTGTGTGTGTGTGGGGGGGAGATAGAGAGACAGAGAGAAAGATCTCTAAGTGTGTGTGTGTGGATTAGATAATTACAGGAAGCATGTCTGAACGCTGGCAGAACACCACCGCCACATCCCCTCAGTTTCTGCCACCTAACCGCCGAGATCTAATGCTACTCAAACAAACAGTGGCTTGTCTCCAACATAGGAATCCTAATAGCCAACAAAATATACAAGTCGACCAATCCTCTGTGGATACTTAATCCTATGTTAAACAAACACAACTTCTACGAGTGTAGGCTGTTTCTATGACTAATCTGCACAAATAGGATAAACACTCTCTACTTCTTTCTTGGAGATCAAGTATCCCTCAAAATATACAGATGCTAGGAAAACAAATCATACAATTGCCCCCTGCTATCCTAGTATGTAGAGACATCTCAGCGTTATTTGAGGTATCGTAAGGTTGACATAGTATTACAATCATGCAGGGGTCTCTTTTTTTCACATCTCTTCATTTAAAGGGAGTTTTCTTAAGAGTAAAATGTGGACATCTTACAGTTTTTTTCAATTGCTAACACACATTTCTTTTTTAATTGCTCAGTTTCTCTGAACACTAAACACAATTCACAAAACCACACAGCCAAAGTGCAAAACACCTAATTTCTCCTGCTAGATGAAGATCTGCACTCAAAACTACATAAACACTTACCAAATATGCAAACTTTTGCACAAAATATAACACACTTCATACATACTACTAGATTGTTTGACCACCCAACTGCTGAGCATTATCTAAAGCACTTTCATTTGTTATGGGCTATGCTCTGTACATAGAGGTTTCTGCGGAGAAGGATTGCTTGAGTATACAGAAATACAGTAATGCAGTGTGATGGCATTTTGCCAAAACCCAGTTTGTAACTGCTGCTTCCTGTGCTTGATTGAAAATCCTTAACCTTCCACCTGCACCTCTTTTTTTCTCAGTCCTTCAGATAAACAACAAAGATCTAGTGGTTGGTCAGTGTCTGTGTTGCATAAAAGTAAGTTTACCATAGTAAATTGTGCAGGATTGTTGTACAGTTATAGTATGCAACATGCCAACAATTCAATTACAGTAATGAAGTAAATACGTTTCACACAACATATATAAGCACTGATATATCATGAATTATGCAGAGCTAAAAACTGGTAACTAACCTGTTTTCAAGTCTAAGTGTCCGGATTACAGAGGCAACAGTAAATCGCCTTAGCTTAGGCTGAACCCTCTCATCGCCAAACCATGGTTGATAACATTTCATTTACTGTAATTAGAGAGTATATTCTTCTTTGTCCACGTCGTCTCCCTCCAGCTGTACCTCTACCTCTCATTCTTCCTCCTCTCACTCTCAGCCCAGCTCTTCCTCTTCCTCTTCCTCTTGTTCTTGCTTCCATGTTGGCTTCCATTGTTGCTGTAAGAAAGTACTCACCTGTCGTCTTTTTATAGTGCTGACATCCTGATGCTATCAGGTGTTTGGTCAGGTGGAACGTGTTTCTTGATCATTGGTCCATGTGTGAGGCATTTTGAATATCAGTGTTTTAAACCAGCTAACACGTGACTTCCTGTGTCTTACGTGGAGAAACGTGTGCAGTGGTTTGCAAAAAGTACCATGTTGATTTTCAAATTGTGTGAAAAGCTGAAAACGTGTTTAGAGTTTTGGAGATTTGAGCCGATGTTTTGCTCTTTGAGTGTCAGTTAAAATAATTGTCCTTTATGTATAATTTTAGTGTGTTAGAAATCGAGAAAAACTGTAATGTAGGCATGAAAATAACAGATTGAGAGAATACAGCCTGTGCAATGCTGGTGCTATGAATACGATCCAAAAACTACTTTTAATTTTTTTGACAAGGACACCCGGTCCAACGCGGTCATGTGTTAATGAAAGGTTTTTAAGGCCATTAAAATCCAGAGGAAGTGCATTTCTCTAAGGCTTTTTATTTAAAATCC
This sequence comes from Notothenia rossii, assembly GCF_949606895.1. Classification (NCBI taxonomy): domain Eukaryota; kingdom Metazoa; phylum Chordata; class Actinopteri; order Perciformes; family Nototheniidae; genus Notothenia; species Notothenia rossii. Next base: position 18,833,613 of record NC_136903.1, read on the forward strand.
TTCACCCTCAACCTCACCAGAAGCATTCAGAGAGCAGGTATAAAGGAGTAGCCTGTCAGGTTCAATCAGGTACACTCAACTGGGTGTTTCATACATGTGCATTCAGACTATCTATTGGTCTGGGATCATTCAGATCAGTGTCTGTTTGTATTAAAAAGGAAGCAATGGATCCTGACAGATATGTCGATTTAAATTACCTTAAGCAAGACTGACAGGGAGTGGCGGCTTATATCAAAATAACTGCTGATAAAAAGACTTGTTCCGTTTCCTGTGAGATAAAACTGTTTCCTCTTGGTTTAAGAGACGATGATAGACCATGCTTTGTACATCAAATGTCCCTCCAAATCATGACCCATATCCCCCTTTGTTCAACCCTGCTTTTCAAATTGTCATTAAGTCCTGTCAGTTCTCCTTTCAGGAGTCTTTAAGGCAATTTATTGGTAGGTACTAATACCTGAAATGTCTGTCACCCATGTTCTTTTATGCATCATTCATGCCTTATAAACCTTCAATGAATATACAAATAAGAAGTTTTTTAAATGAATGACACATAAAGCGCATCTAAATGTAATGAAAGGAGGCATAGGTGCCACATGAGAGGGAGGGATGAGATGGGAAGATAGCAATGCTGTTGCTCTTTGCCGTTCCCTTGGGGAAGCAGTGAATCAGAAACACATGTGGTAATGTGACCTTGGCCATGGGAGAAGTTGGGGCACATGTTACTGGAGAAGTAAGAATCCCTTGAGGATTGGGATTTGGTCAAACGTGATCTTGCTGGTTATACAGAAGAAAATGAGGATTTCAGTTTGAATTGAAAACTCTGTAAATCCTTAAATTGTAAAATTGCAGGTTTCTACTATGCTGCTATACTTTTGTGTTAATTCTTTGTGTTTGTGTTGTTGCCTGCAGAGCTTTGGCAGCTGAACAGGACCTGGGTGTTCCAGGCACATGGAGCGTCTCTTCAGCCCCAGACCATGCTGCTGGATGAGAGCCACGACAGGATTTATGTCGGGGCCAAGAATGCTCTGTTCTCCCTTAGCCTGGACCAGGTTAACACACACCACAGAGAGGTGGGCCTGTTTTCATCCCTCCCAGGAAATTAGACATTTTGAACTCACACACCAGTAGGGCAATAGGTTAGCCAAACATGGATGCACGTTTGCCTCTTCATATGTCTGTGAGATGTTTTAATTAGAAACTAAAAAGATGGCAAGATACCCTTGAGAGATAATTATGCAGTAGTGGATAGTGACTGCATGGTCACATGTTTAACTATACATCAATGCCATCTTTTACAATAGATCATTTTGACTTCGACTTTTTTTTCACAGATCCAGTGGGCCAGTACAGAATCTCAGATTGAGGAGTGTTTGATGAAGGGGAGGGAAAAGGTAAGGGACACCCAGTTCATGACTGTATATCAATATGTTCTCAACTGCGCATTGGGTAGTGTGGCTTACATTGATTATCAAGGGAAAAGCTCAAATTCTCAGCTAAAAATTACATTTATATAATACAGTTTAATAAAATTATTCTAGAAAGATAGGTCAATTATATAGATAGACGTTGCCAACATGAGTGGATTCAATTACATATCTTACTGTGCTCATTAACCTCTGTTTAACCTGAAGTATTGATGTATTGATGAGGCAGTTAAAAGCCTGGCATTTTTCCGCTACAATATTTTCTCCGCTTGTCCTCAATCTGTCTTCATGACCCCTAACCCAACCACCCTCCGTCCCACCCACTGCTGCCTGTATCCCTTCCAACAGTCGGAGTGTGCTAACTACATCAAGGTCCTGCAACAGTACAACCAGACCCATCTGCTGGTCTGTGGAACGGGAGCTTTTAACCCAGTTTGTGTCTTGGTCAGAGTGGGACACACAGGGCAGGTGAGTCCCTAACACAGCATTAGAGTTTCACAACCAAACATTCAAATAGTATTGAAAGGTCTCCCCCATCTAGAGATATTTTCAAAGTCAAACCACACTTTGATATTGTGAGGAAAACTTCTTAAGCAATTGGAAACAGGACTCAGAGATACACGAGGAGAGCTGGAACTTTGATGGCAAACACTGACGGTTTATTTGGAGCTTCGGCCGGAGAATTCACAAGACATGTCATAAGCCACGAGTTGACACAGGTTGAGATGCCAAACCAATTCTCAAGGTCTCTACCCCAGACCCATGTATTTAGCTAGTTCTGAGAGAATAATCAACATTGTGCATAACAAGATAGAATCATAACACCTCTATCAGCTGACGCCAACAAACAGGAACAGGGAGACAAAACACTGAGAGCACAGCAGCCAAGGCTCCAGGTGCCTGTGCTCAGGTCATTATAAACTGATAAACTGGGTCAAAGTTATGGGCCTTGGAAAATATTTCTCCAGAAATTACTTGATCCACGCTGGACATTTCTTTTGGTGTTTCTTTCTTTTCCTGCTTTAAGAACTGTAATTCAGTCAGACAACTCACGTGTTTCTTTACCATTATTAGAAGCAGCATATAGTTGAGTTTGGCATCTAGACTCGGGCCTCATCACTCCACAGATATACAGAGCACGATGAGTGATGGTTAAGTAACTAATCCCCCGAACCTACAGGTGGAAGCTGGGGTGGAAGCTGGGGTGGTGGTGGGGCAGGCAAGCAGCAGCGACGTGGAAGTAGCTGCAGCGGCATGCAATGCATAGAGAGATATCTGGCAGGTTAAATGGAGCGGCATATTAAGGAGACTCTGTTTGGTTGGTTGTAGAGTGGCAAGGGGCGTTATGTATGAATGCAGCATAAGTGCTCGAGTTGACTGCCTGTACTAGCGCGCAGACTTCGCCCCATCAGTGGTTCACTTTTGTGAGCTCCAGATTTTCACTGCAAAGAACTGGTGGAAAAAACGATGTTTTCCAATGGAATTGTGGCATATTTATTTTATATTGTGTGATTCTCCTCTACACTTTAGTGTTTTGTTGGAGTAGCCAAAACCTTTTTCACACAGTTTCTATGTTTTAGCCAGGAGCTCCTTAAACTGTTAGTACAGCTTGGACTCCGAGTTTATCCTCCTAGCAACAAGGAGTGATGTGAAGGGTGGATATGGAAAAGACAGTGAGTAAGAGAGGGTGGAGTTTTTGTTTTCTTAGAGAAAGAGAGAATGTTTTTGCACAAGGTTCTCATTCATTTTGAAACAATTTCACGCATCTACTGTCCAGCTAAACAGGGATAACAGGCCAGGTGCTCCTTTCTGTTGAAGCATGCTCCAAGAGGTTTGTTTAGACTTAGACACACTCAGGGGTCAATTCAAATATGTGTTTTTCTGTGTGTCTGTTGCACAGGAGTGTTTTGCCTGCGCACTGGTGTCCATGCAAAATAGCTTGTATCCATCTGTGATAGCATGTTTGTCTCTAGTATGACACATTTATCACATACGCCGAACATGGAACAGTCCTCAGTGTGTGTGTGTGTGTGTGTGTGTGTGTGTGTGTGTGTGTGTGTGTGTGTGTGTGTGTGTGTGTGTGTGTGTGTGTGTGTGTGTGTGTGTGTGTGTGTGTGTGTGTGTGTGTGTGTGTGTGTGTGTGTGTGTGTGTGTGTGTGTGTGTGTGTGTGTGTGTGTGTGTTTCTAGGGTGTATTTAGAGTGTAAAGATCGGAGAAGGTTTCCGCCCTGCATTCCAACACTAGTCCAGTAGGTCGGCAAGGCCACTCACGCCATTCAAACAGGAACCATTCATCACTCATATCATTGGAATGCCCTTAGAGAGAGCAAAACTGGGACCGTATAAGCCACTTAATCTCTCTCCAAGGTTGCATAAAGGTCAGACAAATTATAATACTTGGTGTATGAGATTACATCTAGTCTAGGATTACCATAAAGTTTGAGCAGAATAATATTTCCATAATGATAAAATATGATAACAAATGCTATTGTCATATTTGCCAATCCCAGAGAAACAAATTGAGAGTTGTTGTGCCACTGCTCTAGACATTTAAAAAATCTATTACGTGAGCCTTTTTTAACTATTTTTCTTCTGGTTTTGTGATTATATGATTGATGGGTTTAATTCAAGACTGGACTTCTGTTACAGTCGTAGATCGGGCGGTGGTCACAGCACAGTAGGGTGCCACGGCTACTCATAAATCAATACATGACATTTCCTCTGATCTGCCAGTGACAGTCGTAAACACTCTGGTGGCTCAAAATATATGAGCTTTGATTCTAAAGAGAGTTCAGCTCTATGTGTGTAATCGCCACCTGGTGTGCAGGGCATTAGGTTCAGAAGAGTAGGAGTAGTGAATTCAATATGATATAAGAGCAGGCCATAGTGGGTTATACACTTCCAGACAAAACTCCTTTGTCTGGTCATCCATCACTTCTTGTCTCATCAATCTTTCTTCCTCTTCCTCATCAATCACTTCCTGATCCCTCCTCTCTCTAGTTCAGCTTTATCTCTTTATCACACAAAACCTCCTGGTGTTTAAGAAATTGCAAGGAAACTGCTAAATGTATTTTCTGGCTGAATTCATATTCCAGCATATTTGCATCATATTCCTGTAAATGAATATATGTGTTTTGTTCTCAGGATAAGCTGTTTTCTCTTGAAGAAGACAGCATCATGAGTGGCAGAGGACGCTGTCCATACGATCCTAACAGTCCCTCTACGTCTACACTCTCCAGTAAGACACTGCTCACTCTGTCACTCACCTACTCAACATCAGTTGAGCAAAAAGTGTTTACCTTTAACCAGTCAATACTGCCATCTTGTGGTCCTATATGTAATGCATGTATTTCAATCACAGTTGATAACATATGGATTTGCACTTATTAGGAGGAGAGCTGTATATTGGTCTTTACACTGACTACTGGGAGAATGATGGTGCTTTCTGCCGACTGAACAACCAGACCTACACGCGCACTGAAAGAGACGACAGACAGCAACTCAATGGTTGGTTTACCAAAATAAGGATCTTAATTTAAATACAATGGAGTGCCAATATACTTTTTTTTAGGTAAAAAGTACGTTTTCAAAAATGTATAAATCAATAATATTTCAAAACATATTCCAAAAATCAGTACTGGGAAATTGCGATAATATTTGCATACATATTCAATTGTTTTAAGCAATTCCTATCTTATAACCCTTAAATGAGTGTGAATTGAAATTAAAAGCTTATAAAATTGTTTGAATTAATTGTACATTTTCTGACAAATTATTTTCCCTGCAGAACCTAAATTTGTGGGGTCGGCAGTTATTCCAGACAACGATGACAGGGATGATGATAAAGTTTACTTCTTCTTCACTGAGCGAGAGATGAATGCTGAAGGAGTGAACAAGGCTGTGTATACTCGTGTTGGGCGAATCTGTGCGGTGAGAATGCCAATGCTGTAAAAAGATTTCTGGCCGTTATCCAGCTAAAGCCTAAGAATTGCACTCACATTCTATATCTGCCTTCATCTGTCAGAATGACCAAGGAGGACAGAGAATGCTGGTGAATAGATGGAGCTCCTTCCTGAAAACTCGTCTTATCTGCTCTGTGGCTGGACCAAATGGCATTGATACACACTTTGATGAACTTGGTGGGGCTACATGAAACTCTAAGCATGTTTTCTTAATAATTTAATGTTAAACGTTGAGGGTTCTTTTCTTGACAGTAATGTACCTGTTGTATTGTGAGCTCGACCTGCAGCAGTAATACTACCAATTTTTAATCAACGCAAAACACACTCCTGATTGTCTCCTTAAGATGTAGCTACAGCCAGATGGTGTATTAGAGCTAAAGCCCCTCTATTTTAAACAAAGGCTATCTGTCTGATTACTGCAGGATAAAAACATCTTTCTAAATCTGTGGAATAATCCTAAAACCTTGAAATTAAAAACCTGTTAATGGTCTGCCTGTCCCTTAATAAACTGCCTTAACCATGTTAGCAGCTGTGTGAAGCTGTAACATTAGCACTGCAGTGCCTTCGGGCTAAATGCTAATGTCAGAATGCTAACATGCCTACAATGACAGTGCTAAAATGCTCATGATCAGCACATTTAATGTTCACCATGTTGACCGTGTCGAAATTTCCTTAACATTTACCTGAAAAACTCAAATGTCAAACTAGTGTTGCTAACAAAAAAAAGCTAATTTCTAAATGTTGTGTTTCAGAGGATGTGTTTGTGCTCAAGAACAAGGATGGCAAAAACCCAGAAATCTTTGGCCTATTTAGCACAACAAGGTACATGAAGTGTGAGGTCTGCATTTAACCACAGTCCAATTTGTACTATCCCTCAAATAACGTATCAAACCTTCTTTTACAGTGCGGTGTTTAAAGGTTTTGCAGTGTGTGTCTATCACATGGATGATATAAGAGCAGCCTTTAACGGTCCATTTGCTTACCGAGAGAGGCCTGAGCATCACTGGACACCTTATGAGGGTAGAGTCCCCTACCCTCGACCTGGATCTGTGAGTATAAGTCTGAATAAAGTATTGTTAAAGCATATATTGTTTCGTAAGCACCAATCATGTATTCACAGCACTCCCCAATACTCTGTGTCCATGACAGAGGTCCTTTGTGAGGGTAAGCGATGAAAGCATGTAGGACATCTCGGGTAAATGTCAGCACTGTTGTAGCCACCTCAGCAGGTCATACAGGAACAGTCTGAGCCAGACTAAAGCATGTCAGATTTTCTCTATGCTGCATAAAAGGTCAATGTAATTAATTGCCCCCCTCTGTCTCTGTCCTTACTTTCTGTCACATTATCTCGTTAACAGTGTGCCAGTAAAATGAACGGTGGTGGCTTCTCCAGCTCTAAGGAGTTTCCTGATGAGGTTTTGCGGTTTGTGCGTTCGCATCCTGTGATGTATCGTCCAGTCCTTCCCCAGCATCGAAGACCTGTCCTGCTGCAGACAGAGGGCAGGAGGAAGCTGACCCAGATCGCTGTGGACAGAGTCCAAGCCCAGGACGGACACTACCATGTTCTCTACATCGGAACCGGTACAAAGTCACTAAAAACTGCTTGAAATTATGCTATTGGCAAAATAACAGATTTACAGGAGGTACTTTCAACCTTTGGGTGCACAAACACCCTTCTTGCCATTGAAATTGTCTTTCTGTTTGCATAAAGTCATTAAAAAAATATATAAGTTAAAAACAACAGTTTTCCATACACTGAGAGAGTTTTCAATCTGGGATTTTGAAGGAAATGTTTTACTTCATTGCCTTTTAAAACTTTTTTTCATAAGAAAAATGTCCTCTTTTGTTAGACGACTCAGTGGTGTTGAAAGTTATCACCATTTACAACAAAGACACAGACTCTATGGAGGAGGTGTTGCTGGAAGAGCTGCAAGTATTCAAGGTACTCTATTTCTAGCTAATAAATGTGAAAGCTAAGTTGACTTTGTAACAAAGCAAATTCTGAATCGTACTGCCAAGAAAATAACCTTCCATTATTGCTGCAGTTACATATTAAGCAGATTTTCCTTTTTTTTTCCATCATCAGAGGGAAACAAGAATGATTGGGTATTAGGCCTGCTGTGAGAGATCTTTAGAAAGATTTGAATACATAAATTCTATTAATATCGGATACATTTGAAAACCAGACTGCAAGCAGTTGCTGCTGCAATTTTAATTAAATATTTTTAAATGGATAGAAGCATGACGGGGGGGCCTTCAGTGATAAATAACTTAGAGTCAGCACTTGTTACTTTTCACTTTTAGCTTTCGAAGTATAATTCTCAACATCAACAGCTACATATTTTTCTGTTTGCAGGTGCCAGCCCCAATAAGAGAAATCATAATATCACCTAAAAGGGTAAGATGACCATTTGAATGTATACTGTTGTTCATGCAATTCTGTTGTTTAACCACAAGATGTTAACATTGTAACACCTTTTATTACTTTGTATTGACATCATTTACATGTAATGTTGTGTCCTTGTGGCCATATAATTAAAATGAGGTAAAAACAGCTGAAATATATATAAACATAGGCCTACCCAATTCAACTGCCTTTATATGAATCTTCTATGCTTTTGGTTCCACAGCAACAGCTGTATGTGGGGTCGGAGGTGGGTGTGGCCCAGGTCAGACTGCATCAGTGTGACCTCTACGGCTCAGAATGTGCTGACTGTTGTCTGGCCAGAGACCCCTACTGTGCATGGGATGGTCTAACCTGCTCCAGATATTACCCTGCTGGAGTCTACCCTAAAAGGTAACAGCACACACACACAGATACTCATCTTTTCTGTGTGCATGTGTGATAACAGCTGTTAACACCTTTACCAGCTTTTCTGTTTCATCACAGCATCTTCCTCTGAATGTCACAACGCTCTGAAGTTTGCTAGGTCATTATCACAGTCTGTAAGACATAACAGCCAGGTGTTGTGTAATGCCAATCAGTATTCACTCGATCACGCCTCCCTCTTTCTATCTTTTTCTCTCTCTTTGATTTCTTTTTTCTTTCTCCACCCATCTCTCACACTTCCATCACATGTTCAAAATGACTCTCTCTTTGTACTTCCCTCACTCCCATCCCAGCAGACGATTCAGGCGGCAGGATATTCGCCATGGCAACGCCGTTCAGCTGTGCAATGGGCTGCAAATGGATGGTTAGTATAAAATGACTGTGTGATGTGTGTGTGCATGAGCAATGCATGCTTGTGTGTATTTGATTGTTATCAGAATAAATGTCAGACAATTACTGTTTGTAAGCAAGGGAATGATGCAGTTCTTCAGAAGCACTTGCCTGACTATGAAAAAATATGAACTCTTCATGTGATTGCTGTTGGATGTGAGAGGTTAGTGTGCTTCTGCTGAGGCGATAGATTGGGAAAGAACCAAACACTCTATTTGTGTCAGCTAATGAAAGGTCAAGTGAGTTCATTCCAATCTCTTGTTTTTCACCATCTTTTATGGTGTGTGTGTGTGTGTGTGTGTGTGTGTGTGTGTGTGTGTGTGTGTGTGTGTGTGTGTGTGTGTGTGTGTGTGTGTGTGTGTGTGTGTGTGTGTGTGTGTGTGTGTGTGTGTGTGTGTGTGTGTGTGTGTGTGTGTGTGTGTGTGTGTGTGTGTGTGTGTGTGTGTGTGCGCGCGTGTGTGTATAGATGAACAACGACCCAGATCTGAGGAGAGGCTGGTTTACGGTGTGGAGAGCAACAGCACTTTACTCGAGTGTGTCCCTCGATCACTTCAGGCTAAGGTCCTCTGGTTTTTACAGAAAGACGAAGAGAAACATGAGGTGAGTTTTACAAAAAAATACACAAAAGAATATATAATTTGATCTGTTGTTTTTAACAGAGAAGGCCATCCGAGTTTGTTTTGTTTAACAGCTAGCAACGCCACATTAACGATTCTTTAGGTTTTGTATTTTTTACAAACCCACCACCCCACTGCTACTTCATCACTACGCACAGCCGCATGTGTTTATCAATACACACAGCACACAGTTTAAGGCCATAACTTCTGCACAAACCCCCATCAGATAAAGGATCAATGAGTCAGGCAGACTAGACCAACATATTTAACTTAACAGCCTACTAGATGCTGAAGAGGGGGCTGGCAGGTTAACAAGGGGCATGTATTTTGGCCATTTTGCTAACAAGGGCGATTGCATACAACCTCCACTAATAGGTAGCAGAGTACAGGTGATGTATGAGTAAGTCAATTCCTATTTTAGGTTAGTTTATCCCAATGTATTCCTCTCCCTTACCTCTACCCAGAACAACATTTGTTTACCCCTATTAATCTGTTCGGATAGTTAGATTGACCCTGCTACTTCAGTGCAATTGTGGTGAACGGAATTACATTCACATTTAAAGGCATCAGAAAATATCTTTTGAATATTTTGAATGTAACATTATATTAAAAGCTGCATTATGTATGGACACTTGGGATGGTTGTATTCCTCACAGTATTCACTGTATTGAGTGCTCGATTGAATTTCTACCATTCGTAAATTATACTTTAGTTCTGTAGGTCCCTCTTGGGGTAGGAACAAATGTAGCAGTGAACATGACTTGAATAATGGCTACATCAATGGCTAGAAAAAAATTCATTTTACTTTTTTTATCTCCATTTAGGTTCGAGGTGATGAGCGAGTTATAATGACCACCCACGGGCTGCTGTTTTTACGAGTGAGAAGCTCCGATGCTGGTGTGTACGTGTGCCAGACTGCCGAACATGGATATGTGCACACATTGTTACGTATCTCTCTCCACGTGCTCAGAGGGGAGAGGGTGGAGTCGGCGATCAATAGGGCTAATGATGGGGACGGAGAGAAAGCTGCAGCTCCATGCCCCTTCTCCTTGGGCCCCCTACCAGGCCCCAGCAGCAGCCCCAGGGCCCTGGTGCCATCCTCAGTCCCAGGCCCCCACTCTAGGCTGTGGTACAAGGAGTTTCTCCAGCTGATTGGCTACGGGGATGCCCAGAGAGTAGAGGAGTACTGTGAGAGAGTGTGGTGCTCCGATAAAAAACGTAAAAAGGGCAAAAGGAAGTATGTTTCTCCAGGTGGCGAGAAGAGAGGGAAAGGAAGAAGAGAGGAGAACTCCCACCGAGTGCCCAGGCAAACCTTGGATGCCTGAGGAGAGCAGAGATTGACTGCACACACACACTCACACACACAGTCTAAAGGTCAGACTCACTCTGTGTTTGCACCATGTAAAAGGTTTTTAACATTGCTTACAACATGAGCAGCAACAGAAAAACAACAGTAGCAGGCTGTATAGCTGTAGTAGCTTCATTACATATCATTCAGTAATTTAACCATGATGTTTTCATTGAAAAAGCAGCATTTTGCCCTATGTGTGTGGTGTTTACTGATTGTGTGGCGCAGACCCTGGGTAAATACTATAAATGTCAGAGTCAGAGCAGAGGCCCTGGGAAAAAACGGACGACTGTTTGGCGATGTTGCCTCGGACTTGAAGAGAAAAATTATAATATTTATACTCCTGTGGACTGACCCAGCCCGATCCAACGCACACAGAGACTGCCCCATCTCTCCTTCAATGGCTCAATATGACAAACTCTTAGTATATCTATTAAAAGATAAAACTATGATAAAGCTAATGGCCTTTTAATCTTCTTTTTTGTACTATTATAACTTATTTTCTTGGTCTTTACTTTTAGTTCTGTAGTTGTTTTTAGATGACATGAACTGGAAAATGTAGTGCTATTGTTTTTGTACAGTGAAAAATGATACTGCTAATTTGATATACAGTAATGTAGTCACAGCTGTGGTGGGTGTGGTTATATTGACCACAATGCATACAGTAAGAGGTTGCAATGCCACTAATATGGGTATTTGAGGCATGTTTTATTAAAATTATGCCCCCAATGGAAATAATTACTATTTAAGCACTTGTGAAAACTGTAGATGAAAAGTAGGCTGATCCGTATGTATTGTTGTTATTCTAAGTGTCTACATTTATATTGACACAATTGGGGTCAAATGTACCAACAGTATTGTGTGTGTTGTATATTGTATTTATCAAAAAATATCACAGTGTTTTTATGTGCACATCTGGTAAATAACTGTGTATTCGAAAAAATAATCCTTCTCCGCTGGCTGCTCCAACCTCTCTCACTTTCTCTCTTACACTTTCTCCCCTTCGCCTTCCACCCCCCTTAAACCAGTCTGTCCCCTTTTTGCTTGTTTGTTATTGTGTTGCAGATGGGATTCTTAATCACCACTACAAAATAGAAATGTAGAACACCACATTACTTTATTATTAAGAGCATTTTTAGGATGACCATACAAGCATGCCCTTAAAAACTGATGAGTCAGTTTCATGAATATGCATTTCATCTGAGATGACAGACACATCAAACAACCGGATGTTTCAGTGAATTGTAGCAGTTGTGCTAAAGATAGAGTCTGGAGGATCACCTCTTTTCCATGCTGTGCCTTATTTATCTCTAAATTGTGTCACTGTAGAGTCTGCCCTTGTTGTATTCCATGTATTCATAATGGGGTTAAATGGAATGTTCCTCAACTAACAGCTTTGACTGAGGTTGGAAATGTTGTGTCTGCTATGCCCCTTATAAATACCTGCCATTAAAAAAAGATGGGCCGACCCTTTCCTGTTGTCATCTCAATGGTTGTAACTATCAATAATCACGTAGTGTACCGAGTCTACGTCCACACACATAAGAGAGTGAGAGAGCTGTGTGCAGCGATCACTTTTCATAATTATTCAACACTTTCAATTTAACTGATCGGTACAATTAACATGATATTTAAAATGTGTTTTTTGCAAATTGTGCACCATATGCTGGGGAAATAAAAAAAATCAAATACAAAAATCCAATATGATGCTCATTCATATTCTGCCTTGGTCTACCTGAGTCGGTGGGGTGCTGAAGGCATTTGAGAATAGAATTCATGCTGCTGATTTATTCCACATGGCTACCATAGCAACAGGCTCTGAACCAGTTCAGCTCCTCTTCAAAGCTCTCGCTCTCCCTTGGTCAGGTTAACAGTGTTATTTTGGCCCCTGGGCCCCTAATGGTCCCTTTAGCCACTTATAGATCACTCTCTTATGTATGCGACAGAGCCTTTTAGGTGGGATTAAAAGTGCCTTTGATCTTCTGGGACTGCGGTTGGCATTTGCCTGCTGGATGTAACTTCTGACAACTCAGATAGATGCCATTTCGGAAAAGATGCAAAAAACAAAGATAGTCTGGAGCAGCGCATATTTCTTCTGGACATCATACATTTCAAGGTTCAAGACCCCAATTTCGTGTGCTGAAATGCTATAAATCAATTAATTGATCTTCAAAGCGAGAAAAGGGTCAAAGGCAACTGCAATGTTTCTGTCACAGTGTGAAGATGACAGTGCTTATCATTTTCCTCTACCGGAACGCCTCTCCTTTTTTCCAGTTGCCTTTCCACGCACTTCTGTTTCCATCGGGAGCCAATGTACCAGAACGCTTTATTACAAGAGAAAATGTCAGGGAGGAAAGGGAGGATATGAGGCAGAGGAAAATGAACGTGGAGGTCAGGCTGTAAACAAGCCTTTTACAGCCAGTAACACTCAGTGTGCGCAGTATACAGCGTGTGCACAGTGTGTATGTGTTGGTGTTTTTGCTAAATTTGTTTGCGTTTGCATACTAGCCTTGATGAGCATGTCTGTGTAAATCAGAATGAAAGCCCAGCAGATAGGAAAAGACATGTGTATGTTTCTCTCTTTTCTTCTCCCTTTGATTTTCTGTTATCAGTGATATAAAAGGCTAACCTTACAGTATACATATTGAGCACACCCTGCATGCTAAATGTGTTTGCTTTCACACCATTCACTTCATAATCTCTCTTCCATTCTGACACATAAGCTTCAGATTAAAGCCTCTGGGAAATACATTTCTGTTAATATCCTGGATTTACGTCCTCAGCCTTCATTTAGATCTTTATTACAGTCCTCTATTGCTTCAAAGTGCTTTTAATACCACCAACAGATTCCCTTAGCTGGATTTGCTTGAAACCCTGGCTATTGTTTTAATAATCTTTACAATCCGTTTATTCGGTCGTACCGAGCAAGCCTTCGTTTTTATCTCTAGATATTATCAGCACAAATGTGCAAAAAGTGAAGGTTAAACATAAAATACAATACTCTTCACATCAATAAGATCCGATAAGCAAAGGGGAACTATTATCAGTAGAGGCACAGGAACTAGCTTGTCATGCATATCTGGTAAGGACAAAATGGACTACAGTTTCGAAGGTGCGTATTTTCCCAAATAGACATGAGGACAACATACATACACAACATAAATAAAGGGAATCTGAAACTACATAGACATGAACACACTGCACACGCAAGCATCGTGTCAACATGCTCTGTGTTATCTCGCTGACACAGCTGTCTCTGAGGTACAGTTACCCCCCCTCAGCAGTATGTGCGTTAAATAACCATCACCAGGAGGGGTTAGACTGACCATTTTGTATTTGGTCATCTGTCTGTCCATGATCTTTGATTTTCAAACATACAGTGTCATTAAAATGCAGTGTGAGCACCAGTGTGTGTGTGTGTGTGTGTGTGTGTGTGTGTGTGTGTGTTCATATTTCTATGTATGTATAAAACATGCCTACCAGCCATAATCCTGTGATGTTTCCCACGGTAGATCATCTGGATTTTCCCCTCCCTTACTGCTGCTAGCGAAGGCAAAGCAGAGAAGGCAGGGCAAATCTGTAAATCAGAAAGTGTGAAGTGAGTGAAGCAGTGAAAGGGACGGGAAAATGAAAAGGGAAGAAAAAAACAGGTAAGATGTACCCGGAGAGGAATGTTATGTGAAGCTCTGCGCTCTCCTCATCTTGGGGCTTTGCCTCTCATGGGACCTAGACATCTTTGAATAATGCTGCCTGATCTGGCAACCTGGAGAAGTGGTATACCTGATGCAAGTGAAAAACATGCTGAAAGTCAACTTGTCAGACAGGTATAAATCAGTAATGCTGTTTAGTGCAGCTAAAAAATAACAATTTGTTGTCATATGTTTTTGGAGCCCATTTCCAGCTGATGGTCTGAATATAAATCCATCTGTGATTCTTTGTTTGGGTGCATGTGTCTGTATGCATTAAAGTACATTCAATTCTGTGAATGTAATGCACATGCCATGGGTGTGTGTACAAGTGTGTGACGCAGCGCTGTGTCATTAATCTGGGTGTAATCACTACATCTGTGTCCCTGTGGGGGTTGCTCTCTCCTCTAATCCATCTCTTTATCCCTGCATCTCATTACATCACTCTGACCTCTGCACTGTGACAACCCCAGCAGCTGGTTTAAGATGTTAAACAACAAATAGCAAGTGCAGTCAATCAAAGACGACTCTCCCAAAATCTGAATGTGTGTTTTTGTAAGTAAAAAAGCTATAAACCAACATTCATACTGTGGTTTCACTCGATGATCACTTAGGAAAGCGTGACAGTGACTAAATGTGTCTGCTTGAAGCAGGCATGCAGTGTAAGAAGAACAAATCTTTATCTATAGATCCCAAAAGATTTTATATAGCAGCAGAATTTTTAATATTCAAGGCCTTGTATGTGAGTGTTTATTATGCAGGGAAACTGCCTCTGGAGTGAGTTGTGTGTTGACTGAGCTGCTCTACTTGTCTAATCAATATGACTGATATTCTCTCTCTTTCTCTATGCCTATATTTATGTGTATGTTTGTATTCAAACATTGACAGTTTCTATTTATTTTGTTTTCTTTCTTTATTTGAAATAAATTACTATAAATAAAAAAGAGAAAAGGAAGGAAAACATTGAAGATGTCTCTGTCTTAGCGGTCATTCTTTATAAAGTAATAATTACTAATAAGTGATGTGTGTCGAGTCAGAATTGCATGAAATGAATCTACAGCTTCAGAAATAATAGTTTTTCTCATTTATAATCTTCTACATGACAAACAGCTTAGTCAAAGGAATTAACAAATAATAATATAACAACTGTGATATGATGATGAAGATGAAGCGTCTAGTTTCCCCCCTCTGTAGCAAAGAGATAAGAAATTTGAAAAAAAACAAAGCTCACGACAACATTTTAACCAACTCTGAATCATCCAAACCCCCTGACTCAAAGCTGCACGAAGCAACTTAGACTGCAAGGTATTAACAGACGCTGCTTCCACAGAAAAAGTAAGGATTTAGCTGAGTGATCTAATTAAAAGTATGAAGAAGATTAATCACCCTTTGTGACATTTTCGGAAACGTTCTTGAAAGCGTCTTGTTGTACCTTCATACTTTGTAAGTGATTAAATTAGATTTGTCTCAAATGTACTACATCACTGATTAACTCTCAGCTTTACGTTTGCACCCACTTCCTCCTCCAGAGACCACTACACCGGAAAATATTGTCAAATGCATCTGATTTTGCAAATGTGCCTTCTTATAAAGACTTAATTAAACATCCATCATTGCAAAGCCATTGCAAATCTGTTATACTTGCATGTTCAGTGTGGGATTTGCTTGGATGAATTCCTCACACTGTCTATGAACCAATGCTGTTGTATTTGCAGCACCAGTCTGTATGGCAGCTTTCATGACAACATAACACAAGTCAGCTATGAAATTAAACCTCCCAATGGAAAATGACTATAACAAATGCACTATGCTCTGTATCATTATCTGCACCCTTTACACAGTTCTCTGAGATTCTAAATAAACAGATTTGGGGCTTCCTGTGTTTCCATATCTGAAGTAAGTTATGATTTATGGCGCAGTTTCCTTAATGAGGTACAAGCTTTATGTTCCGTCAGTATTATAATACTGATGTTATAGATTTGCTCTACCCAGGTGCAATGGATGGCAGTTACACTTGAAGCTGAGGTGCATAAACCTGAAAAACTGTCCTCAAAATTTACTTTTCATACATTTTACGAGGCACTTTCTCCAGCAAATACATCAGCAACAAATAACACAGCAATGTGTGTGCATTACAGCAGCAGGCAGCTGGGAGCCTGTGGTTGCTGGTGAATATTTGATGAGAGAATGGATCCTCTCCCCGGGCAGGTTGAGTACAGTGTGCATACTCAATCAGGCACATATACACACATACACACACACATGCAGGCACACACGAATGTGTACACACACCAGGTGGTACAGTTCCTCTGCGGTTCCAGAGCATCACGCCAAGAAGGTGCCAGTGAAGGTGATATTAGAGCACACTGCATAACTGCCCATGAAAAGCACACCAGAAAGTGATGCCTCATATTCTCAATAATCTCCATCTTAGACATCATCAGGTCACACGCTGATGCACACATGCAAGGTCATCTTCTCGTTTTCAACAGCAGATTTCACTTTTCAAGAAAGAGCAACATACAAAGATGCCTAGAAAGTGAGCAATTCAAGTGCACTTGCAATTTTACCTTGCAACTGTTTCAGCATTCCACATTCAGTAATTCTGGATCAAACCAGTATTGCTGAATGTTTTAGCACATTATTAAAAACCTGTTTAGAGGCTTGATTATGTTTTGTTCTGCAGTGCAGACTTTTCAAATAGCTGTGCACTTTTAACTGCATTAGCATACTTTAGCATACACAATGTAACTCAAAACTCAAAACAATCAGACATGGTGCTTATTTACTTTTGTGAAATTAATGGAAAACATTCAGGTGGGGGTAAATTCAAATACATACCTTAAACACTAGTTTGAGGGGTTATCAGTAAGAAATGTGTTATGTAAAGACTACATGGGAAATAGACTGGAGAGGTGCAAACACTTTCAGTCATGACAGAAACCCTAAATGGATGATAAATAAATGGTACCTCGCACTGTAAAATAAATAGAAATTAGCATATTTCAATCATTTTGGCTTTCTTAAGAAACATATATATTATGTGTACAGTACCTGCTTGTTAGCTGATCAAGGTTTTCCCTGACACTGTACACTGGAGGCAGGAGTCCTCAGGTAGTCTAAAACCTCCATCTTCTTTTACACCTCTTCAATTATATACAGCCTGCTGTCTAGACCTTATCACAGCACCTACAAACATTCTGTGGTTCATATTCCTGCTGAACATCAAACAGACTACAAACCTAAAACAATTATAGTGTTATATATTCACTGGCAGAGTGAATACATTTACTTTCACTGTATAACATTAATATTTCAATTGATTTCAACTCTGCCGTTATAAGGCAAGAGGATCTCTGAGAACATAATACAGATGATTGCACTTTCCATTTCATCCTTTTAATATAGTATTCTAATGGAAACTAGATTTGTCTGATGCAAGAAAGATGTCTAACTCAAGGTATTTGGCAGACCTGATAAAGGCTACATTAGCACTGAAGCATCTGAAGCTCCGCCATATCTTCCTTATTTTTTCTATTTAGAGCAAACCCTTTTCAAGTCAATTCCAACCCTCACATCTGCCAATGACTTTTCCTCCTATCTTTATAGTATTCATCCATTTTTTGCCCTCGTTTTTCCATTATCAGATGTATTTTTATCCTCCCCACTCTCATTTCGACACCCTCCCACCCTTCTATCGTTTGCCAGTCTGAATCTGATCAGCAGTGATTTCCTGCTCACTGATTTGTAGGATTCGAGGGCGTGAACTGTGTTATGCATAGAATTCTCCCATGACATGGCAGCCGAGGGAGGGGCTGGTGGGGAAATCAAGATAAGAAACGGGGGAGTGGCATTAACACTGATGCCTTTTGGACGCTGTTCCTTTAAGGGTATTTTTAGTATGGCAGATAGCGGCGGTCACTCGACAGGAAAAAAAGCCTGGGTGGCTTAAAAGACTTGTGCAGTGTTCTGGCATGATGTGGAGTGAGGAGAGGAAAGGAGAAGGCACAACAAAAACCCTCCCTGGTGACACACAGCACACTGTCAAGGCTTTGTAACTCTACCTGCGTATCATGCCCATTCTAACACAAATTAGTCATTCAATTAAATTGTTGGAGCATTTATAATGTGTGACAATAGTGAATTGAATCAGTCTGGGAATAACTGGATTCTTTACAGACCTTGGATTAACCAATTTAATTTGTCATGAATATAATTATTAAGAAACTATCCTTCAATATTTGCTATATAATATTTCAACAAACAATATGCCAGCTCACATAACACATTATGCCTGACTTCAATATATTTTACCAAAACATTTCATCGCCTGGGACCTCTAATTTCATTGTTGTCATTTTTTGTGCATTCCACTGGTCTTTTAGTTCCATCTAGAGAGAAGTGTTGTGAGTGCATATCTTCCCCTTCCTGGGGTAGATATGTAAATTTAATGACACTGGCAAAGTGTGTGTGATCGGGTTACTGCATATAGATTACATGGTGAACCTGCCGAACACAGAGGCACAGCGACCTAGAGACCTAGAGAGGACAGCCGTACGCCTCCATGCAGGTTACCACTCCACACCGCTCCGGCTCTCCAGAGAAAACCATGCCGGGGAAAAACTGCTTTGCCTTCCTCAAGGGTCAACGTCAGAGGTGTGTCTTTCCTGCAAACTAGTCTCTTTACTAAACAACTTTTTGGAAAGGCATGTGTAAGAGACCCTGAGTTGTTGCTGTTGTTGCTGTTGCTGTCTCCTCCGTAGGAATTATATCTAAGAGAAAATAAATAGCTAGGCAGCACTGTGCTCCAGTGTGTCAGCTTAATTAAAATGAGAGTGAGATAAGTACTGCTTCTGAGCTCTGGCTGTTAAAGTGTGTTTGTGTATAAGAGAGAGACGTGTAAAGAAAAGGGAAATAGAGAGAGAGAGAGAACGGGCTCAACTGCACTGAGAAGAATACAAATGCTCTCTAAATGTGATGTCTTTCTAATGGTGTACGGCTGAGTGAGCAGAAAGGTAATGCTGCAGAGAGGAAAACCACAGAGGCACCTGCTCAACTGTCGGATTGGACCTGCCATCATGTCTATATATGTGTTGGAAAATTAAATTCAGGGATAAGCACATTAATAGTTAGCGTTAATGGAATCTGGGATTTCCCATGGCAGCAATGTTGCTTGATGGTATACGCTATTGTTACCTCTTGGGCCCTGGATTAAGACACACTTGTTTTTTCCCCAAAGTCAAAAGAAATGCAGGTTACATGCTGTAAATAACTACCAAAAGGCCCGCAGGTGTGATTATATTCATCCTGTTCTGGATGTACATGTACATCCAATCTCTCTCCCTAGCTTTCAGACACCTGAACCGTTAATAGTATGGTTCCTTCTCATGGGGATCACCTTTCATGTTCAGCTGTGCAGCATGTACAGGAGGAAACAGTCCTCAACATTAATACTAATTATTTATATCAAATGCTATCCGTACCTCTTTTTTTTTCCAGATGTAAATGATTTAGCTTATAATAACATGCTTATGGTACATTCATCTGGGCTTTATGTCTCCATTAGGAATGTTAAATCCCACTACAGAGAAGGAATGATGATCTGTCTGTTTCCTTTGGCTTGAATGAAAATAATATTTTAATTTTTTTTGAAGCCATTGATGGAAATGTTGTCTCAGTTCCTTGGCTGAATTTACTCACTTCACATAAGTTAAAGCCAGACAAAGGGAACCCACAGGTAAAACACATTTTAATATTCAACCTTTTCATATTGTTCCACATGAGCAGCTGGAAATCTTTTCCTTCCTCAATACGCATGAGAGCAGGCAATTTATTTTAGGCTCCATCTCTACAAACCAGCCTTTCTGTTAAAGTGTATGATGCTTTAGCTGTGTGAATGCAGGATTTAAGTCTGGTCTGGCTTTATCCCAGTGTGCGTGGGAGAAAAAGGATGGTGACAGAGGCGATTGTAGTTATTGCATTTAAACTGAAAAGAGGGGAAAGAGCAAAAGCAAAGAACAGGAAGGTGCTGTATCTGGTGATTGCCTGCTGTTTAACAGTCTTACATAATATTGTTGACTGACAAATATGACTCACTTGATGAACAGGATAAAAGCACTTAAAACAATAACAAAATAATAATGATGGACTCAGCTGTCATTTTGTTTTAAAGTAGGCCAAAGAACCAACAGTTATGTAGTCTAATTTAGATACTGTATATAGCGGTCTATGGATGAGGCAAAAAAAACAAACATATTAATCTATCACCAGATAAAAGGTAGTGTACAGCATTACGCCTGCATTGCCATACATTCAATTTTGATACCTCAGTAAAGCAAGAGGATCATCACTTATTATGTCAACCAAAAAATAGCATATTGTGAGGATGAGGTAGTTTTAAGCAGTCTAAGGATTTCCGGAGCATGCACAGTACAAGCCCACTGCAAAGCTCCAGCCTATATCCCCAGATGGAGATTGTGCTGATGAATGTTTCCGGTGTGTGTCTGCAATAAAGCCAAATCTGGCATTTCCCAAAGAGAGACCAAAGCAATTCTGCCTCTCACACATGCTGCATGACGTCTCTCTTCTACACGCCCACACACCACTTGCTCTCCATCCTTCCCACACTTCTCACTCACGCTTACCGCATACTGAGTAGGAATGTATCCACGCTGTTTGTCATGTGTAGACATGCATGTGACTGTTTGGTGGGGGCATGTATCCGTTCAGAAATTCTAGATAAGTCTTGAAGTTAGTAATCATTGCCGATTAATTGTCTTTCTCATGGCAGACGGTTGATCCATGGAGGTGAGATTTCTTTTTAGTATTTGTGGTACATTGTCGTATTGCTGTTAAATCCGTTTTTGTAAGCTTCCAGATTGTAATATGTGAGCCAATTCAGAGGAAGTGTAGAGAGTAAAGGCTTTATTGTGTTGCCCTGGGTATATACTCTATATATATATTGACTATTCATATTGTGTCGTTTAACCAAATCTTATAAGGATCTTGTCAGATCATAGTTGGACGGAAGTCATCGGCATGTCTATGGCCTAAAGCTGGAGAGAGAAAAGAAGAAAGTTTCCTCTTTTTTGTTCTCACTCTGACAGTGGCACAGGATAATATTGCCAAGATTGTCTCTTTAAATCAGATCTGCTTTGTAGAAAAACTCTGGTGGGAGGAATTCCAGAATAAGAAAGCCTGTGCAGTAAAAAGATAGGTTACACAGACTGAAGAGGAACTATGTGCCCACCCGGAGTTCACTTTCTATTATGTCATCTTCATTAAGTATTCTACCAAAACAGCAGCAAGCTTTAATTCAGGCCCAAGAGAAAATGTCTAGACGGTGTAAGTACAGTGGTGGAATAGCTGCATACTGAAGAAATGTGTATCAGCATATTGCACAAATCTGATCTGGAGGCAAGTCTAAATTGATGGAGCAATTAGGTTTAATAAACTGACCAAGAAAGAAAATGAAAAAGCAATTGATTATTGATATTTCTAAGATGGACTGATTGCAATTCATATTGGAGGCGTTACTCTTTGTGCTGGTATTTGGACAGGTTTGACAGATCGATGATGTTTAAGATATGCAAGATGGAGATATACTGATGGAATCTATCAGTGTCTGGAAGACCATATTTGTTGGACCATATCAGTCATAGATTTTTTAATTAAGACAAGGTAACACATGGACAGCTCATTTTCAGACATCAACTGGCATTTTACTCCTCTGTATACATTGATCTCTGTATATTTGGAATAGAATAATAAACAAGATAGAGCTGGCTGCTGTCCTTTTGCAGATAAAATATACTTGACTTTACTAGTAGCCTATACATTAGTATTCATAGGGTACTTTTTTCAAAAATAATAAAAATAAGGTGTTGTGTTTTGCAACGAATATATGAATTGTAAATACAGTTGTGTAAAGTGGAATTTACTGTGAACTGAATACATCTAATATAGCTGTCACGACTCAGCGTTCTTGGAGCTAATTTCACATTAACCCTCTATACTGCTCATGATCACTATAGCGACATTTTAAACATGTCAACGGTCTCTGTGAAAATGTGCAACATATCACGCAGGAGGGTAAATCTTAAAGACATCGACGCTGATCACACGTGACTCCGGGGAAATAAATCGCCTTGTCCCCTTTAATTTCAATTTCCGTACGTGATATATATTGTGATCACCTGTCAGATGTGGCGCATGAGCACTGGATTGGGGGGCGGAGTGGATGCTGATCGCTCTCTATCGGCTGCCCTGTGCCCTCCATCCCTTGGCGATCAGACAGACACGGACAGGGGATATCCGAGGAGCTTTTGGCGAGGATAGGGAGACAGATCTGCTGTCGATGAAGGTACAGTTTCCTTCGCTTTCACGGGAATACCGCGCTTCAGTGTTTGACATTGTGTCCGTCGAGGTTGAAGGATGCTTGGCTGCAGGATGGGAGGAGATGAGTGAGGGGGGCACAGAGCGAAGAACAGATGGTAATTCAGGAGATGTTTCCTATGACATGGCTTTAGCTGGTTTACCTCGCTTATTTCAGCCGGTTTTAAATATCTCCAGATTGGAATACATTTAGACTTCTTCAACAGACTCCCGGTCAAGGGCACACAAATAGGTGATAATGGGTTTTTCTCTTCCCTTTTCTCTCCGGTCACCCGTTTGCACGGAGCTGTCATCACCTCGTACCATCTGCGGTCTAGAATGTTATCGGGTTCAGTAGTCGAAGGAAATGCATGGTGCTTTTTTTTATTTCGAGTAGGCTACATTCTACATCAGATCCTCTTAACCGCCTCTGGATGAACCGCTGCTGCCCGTGGGGCTGAGCGTAGTAGACTTCACGTTAAATCCAGCTGTTATGTAAAAATGATGTTGCTTTTGTAAAGGAAAGTATTCGTTTCCACTTCCCATGGATTATGTGATGGGCCCCTACCCGGATGTGCCTGCAGTTTCTGTAAAGAGAGCGCTATGTTTACTCGTCATGCTGCTGTAAAACATCCTACTGCATGACATTTTTCTCTCCCCGACACTGGGTCGTATTTGAGTGATGAATAACATGGAATGCCCTGTCATAAATACAAATTATTCTACGGCGGAAGAAAGATTGTAACCTGTGAGTACACCTTGAATGGTCACTTGATTTGGGTTTGTAGTAGCCGGCTCTATTGAAAGCGATATCCGCCTCCTGTGTTGCACATTGCTCTGTGCCGTATGGCTGGTTGAAAGGGATCTCTGAGGCTTGTGTATGCTGTGATCAACAGAGCGGCTCTGACTCTATCCATGGTCCTGAAAGCAACAGTCGAGGCAGAGTAAATCAAAGTGTGAGGCTGAATCATTAATGGCTTTCTCCGTATAGAGGCGACAATTGCTATGCAAATGATAATCGTGTCAAACGGGATTTTATTTATCAAGCTCTGTGTTGTGTCACAGATGCACATTTTTCACATTTACAGTGTGTCCACATGTAAATTCCTCTACTGTAAAATATGCCGGTATAGGATATAGATACAACCATAATAGTATGTGTTTGGAGTTTTTAGAGATGTGAATTATGTATAGTAGGCTACAGTATTGGAAAATCTTAGAAAGCAATTCATTGAAGGAGTGATAATATGTTTCCCCTGCATCCATTATACTTAGTACGCTGGTGCAGCAGGTTTTTATTTTGTTTACCAGACAGCATATTGGCTCAGACAGTACTGCAAATGTGGTTCACAAATGATCATGCTTCTCTTGTCTCTTGTGAACTCACATTTCCTCTTTGTCTGTTTCTCATGCATTTAGGAAGTCTGATGTAGATGATGAGCCAGAGGAGAGCCCAGGGAGCAGCAGCAGCAGCAGCATTGGCAGCAGCAGCGGGGCTGTAGATGCCCTCTCCACAGTTCCAGAGCCAGCCCCCCCTAAGGCCTCTGCGGGAGAGCCAGGACAGAGAGGCGACAGCTCCTGTTCGGACTCCGACAGTCCTGTAGACTCAAGTTCCTGTGAGGAGGACGAGGAGGAGGAGGACCCGGCTATGTTCTCCTCCAAATTCCTTAGTGGGGCCAACCCCCTCAATGCTGTGTCCTCTGCTGTGAATAAGTTTGGTTTATTTGGAAATGATGGGGAGGGGGATAAGAATAAGAAAGGACCTTCCCAGCAGGGAGTGACGCCACCTGGAGAAAAGCAGCCAGGAGCAGGCCCTGGCAAAGGCCCTCAACAGCAGCATGGACCCCAAAAATCAGGCCAGGGCCCTCCTATGCAAACGGGCCAGCCTCTTCCTAAACAAGGCTCACCACAGTTGCATGGGAATGGACAGACTGCACCTCAAAACAAGCCTGGGGGGCAAAAAGTTACTCAAAAGGCAGGAACACAGCCTGAAGGTCATCTAAAAGGGCAGTCACAAAAAGATCTTCCAAAGGGGCCACCACAGCAAGATTCACCTAAGCCTGGAGGTCAACCGCAGATTGTGAATAAGAGTGGAGTTCAACCAGGATCTCCAAAGGCATCTTCACAACAACAGGTTCCACCTAAAACAGGGATGCAAACACAAGAGCCCTCTAAGACAGGTGCACAGCAACAACAGCCAGCAAAGACTGGGTTGCAAGAGTCCACAAAGGCTGGGTCACAGCAAGGGTCACCTAAAGTAGGACAGCAACCACAGGGGTCACCAAGAATTGGACAACAACAACAACAACAACAACAACATGGCTCACCAAAACTCCCACAGCAACAACAGGGCTCACCTAAGGTGGGACAACAGCAGCAAAGTTTCAGGACTACACCCCAGCAGTCCTCAAATAAGCCGGGATCTCAGCCACAAGGCCCTAAGGGACCTGGCCTGTCCCAAGTAGGGTCTTCATCACCGGGACCAACCAAAGCTGGATCGCAGTCAAAGGCAGTAGCTAATACCCTTTGCCCAGTGTGTAAGACAACAGAACTTAACATGCACACCAAGGAACCACCCAACCATAAAACATGTACACAGTGTAAAACTGAAGTGTGCAGCTTCTGCGGCTTCAGCCCTCCTGACTCAGATGTAAGTATTCGCTCAGAAGTAAGAAGTTAATCAGTTTTTTTGTAATTTCTTATCCGTCTTTTTATGCTTTTTTCAAACTAAATGCGCATATATTGCGCTTATTGTAAAGTAAACGGTATGTTTATACTATGTTACAGTTAACATGTTTGCTATTAATAATGTTTTTTTTTATTGACAATTGAAAATGACTCTGCTATGCACTGCAGTTGCTGTTGTGTCAATTCACTGATATCAAACACAATAAGTGTGGATGTAGTGCAATCTTATTTGCTAAAAGTTTCACTACAATTAAACACTGCACCATATCTTTACCATTGCACTTATTGTTAAAAAAAACATCACCTTTCTGATTTGTTTTCAATTAGAATAAGATTTAAACATGTTAAAATGTTTATTGTTATGTTATCTAATGTTTCAAGTTATGACATATACTGTATGTGTGATCCCACTTAAATATTAGTTTGAGCTGTGCATTTTAATCTTGTACTTTGTGTGCATTAATAGGTAATTGTTGTAACAATGTATCTATCTTCTTCTTCTTTTTTTGTCTATAGGGGCGTGAGTGGCTTTGTCTAACCTGCCAGGTAAAGAGAGCCCAAGGATTTTCTGAACCACCGGGACCTTCCATGAAAAAGCCCATTCCCAACAAAGTGTCTGCTGCTCAAAACCAGACACCATCGCCTGCTGCACCTGTCAAAAAAGAGATGTCAGGAGCTGGTTCACCTCAGAAAATGCAGTCTACTTCGGCAGAAGTGCAAGCCAAGGGTGAAGCTGCTAAAGGATCAGACATTCAAAAGCAGGCCAGTCCTGCTTCTGTTCACAAAATGACACCTGAGGCCCAGAGAACATCAGGGCCTCAACAACCAGACCAGATAAGTCAAACTGGGCGCAAGCAAAGCAGTGCCAAGCAGGAGTCAGGAGGTTTATTTGGCTTTGGCGGTGCTAAAACTGAAGCTGCAAAGCCAGAGGAGTCAGTGAGTGGGAAGATGTTTGGTTTTGGTTCCTCCATTTTTAGTTCTGCATCTACTTTGATAGCCTCAGCTGTACAGGATGAGTCAAAAACTACACCACCAGTTTCGCCCAAAATGCAGTCTACAAAGGAGACCAAACCTGCAGCTGTCCAAAAGTCAGTGCAAGACAATAAACAAGAGCAACCCCTGCAAGCCAAAGCCAGTCCAGCAGGACAGGTCAAAGTGGAAAATGCTCAATCAGAGACTCCAAAGGCAACAGCAGCTTCCCACAATGCTCCTAAAGGAGGTCAATGCACTTGTCCAATCTGTAAGGTGATGCTCAATATGGGCTCGAAGGATCCTCCCAACTATAATACCTGCACTGATTGCAAAAGCACCGTCTGCAACCAATGTGGATTTAACCCCTTGCCAAATGTCAATGAGGTAAGAAACTGTATGTGTGATATTTATTCAATTCATTACCGAATTAACTAATGACTTACAAACAAATACATATAAGTTAATCTAAAAAATGCTACATACGTCGCTATGTCATCCTAATAGTTGTTGAGGCAATTTGTTGTTGTTGTTGTCTGAGCGATCAGATTGGTCTTACAGAACCGTTAAGCTGATTCAGTTACACACAACCCCTAGTAGACACACACACACACACACACACACACACACACACACACACACACACACACACACACACACACACACACACACACACACACACACACACACACACACACACACACACACACACACACACACACACACACACACACACACACACACACACACACAATGTCCAAGGTAATTAGACATTGCATATTAAAGCACAAGGGACATGACACTTGACTCTGTAATACAATGCACAGTTAGTAGGCTACCTTCCCAAGGACAGTCCAAGGCTACTTGATCATTTAATACTGCTCCAACCAATGACTTCAACGGTGATGAACCAAGACCAGGGAGGAGAGATCCTTATGTGGATTTTGCAAGCCTGCTTTGAAGTGGATGTTTTAACATGTATAGTCTACACCACTGAAACTTTGCGATTACCGTCACCTGGCTTACTTTTTTAAAAGCTTACATTTGGACTTTTGTGGTGATATAATTAATTTACTTCATCAAGCACACACTAAATTAAATACAAACATGAAATACTCACTTTTCTGAAATGCTGCAACAAATAGTGGATGTTACCAAAAGCACAACAAAGGAATGAGCTTTGTTGGGTGATTCTTACATCATACAGTAAATCAAGATTTTGATCTTAATTACCATAGCCATCCACAGAGTTTGCTCACTGTATACCATGAATAATTCTGTGTGTGTGTGTGTGTGTAATTTTCTCTTAAGAATAGGATAATTCAACCAGCCTCTGCACTTCTATTTTTAATTTAAAGCTTTGGTTTGTTATCATTAAAACATGCATGTGTATATGTTATTAATGTGTGTTTGTTTTTGTTTGTTTTTGAAGGGAAAGGAGTGGCTTTGTCTAAACTGCCAGGTGAAACGAGCCCAGGAAGGCCCAGGGCAACCTTCACTACAAAAGACTGCTGCACCAGACAAGACTGAAGCTGCTAAAAGACCAGCGAGCACAGCTCCTGGTCAGAAAACCCCTCAAGACAGCCGAAAGGCAGGTCCTCAGAAACAACCAGACCAGACAAGCCAAATGTCACAAAAGAAGGGAAATGCCACTGCATCTACACAACAAGAGTCAGGGGGATTTTTCGGATTCGGTGGTCCTAAAAGTCAGCCTGATGCTGCAAAACCTGCAGTGACTGGGAAGATGATGGGTTTTGGCTCCTCCATTTTCAATTCTGCATCCACATTGATAACCTCAGCTGTTCAGGATGATCCAAAAATGACACCCCCACTTTCTCCCAAATTGCCTACCACAAAGGATTCAAAATCACCCATTGCGACGAAAACAGGACAGGAGACAAAACCAGGACAACCCCAGCTGACCAAGGCTTCGCAATCAGTGCAGACGAAAGCGGACAAACTTCCGTCAGCTACCCCAGTTGTTTCTAAAGCAGGACACTCTACCTGTCCTCTCTGTAAACTGGAACTAAATGTGGGCTCGCAAGATCCTCCCAACTACAACACCTGTACAGATTGCAAAAATACTGTCTGTAACCAATGTGGATTTAATCCGATGCCAAATGTTAAAGAGGTAAGACAAGTTTATTGTTGATTACAGAAAAAGCAATTGAACAATGATTGTTGCATTTTTATTTAATAATGGTATTCTTGTTTGTAATTATTATTGGTAAACTCCTTCCTATTGTACAACAACAGGATTTTAATTGTACCCATTTACTGTTTGCTCTACTAGGTGCAGGAGTGGTTATGTCTCAACTGCCAGATGCAGAGAGCACTAGGAGCAGCTGAGCCACCAGGAACTCCCATGATGAAACTACAGGCTTCACCAAATAAAGTCCCTGCATCAGCCATAAATAAGGCAACTCCCCAACTGGTTAAACCTCAAAAGATAGACACTCAAACACTCACTGAATCCAAAATAAAGAACACCTCAGCACCAGGCTCCCCTCAGAGGAAACCACCAATACCAGCTGAGCAGCCAGCAACGGCTAAAGTCGTGAAACTTCCAGAAAGTCCGAAACAGGTCAGCCCATCTCCTGTTCAGAAAACTACTACTACAACTTCACAAGAGGAATCTGGAAAGTTATTTGGATTTGGCAGTCCTAAAGCTCAACCTGATGCAAAGCCTGCTGAGTCCCTTGGTGGAAAAATGTTTGGATTTGGTACGTCCAGCTTTAGTTCTGCATCTGATTCTAAAACGACACCTCTAGTTTCTCCTAAAATGCCTCGCACAGAAGCACCAAAATCACCTCTTGCTCACAAACAAGGGCAAGAGGTAAAGAAAATGCAGCCCGGAACTTCTCCATCACCCCAAGCCAAAGTAGGAAAAGTTCCATCAGAGGTTCCAAAAGATGCAGCAGCTCACAAGGCAGGCCAATCTACCTGCCCACTCTGTAAGGTGGAACTCAACTTTGGCTCCAAGGAACCTCCAAACTACAACAACTGCACCGAATGCAAGAATACTGTCTGCAACCAATGTGGATTTAATCCAGTGCCAAATAATTCAGAGGTAATACAACACATTTTCCCAATTAACTTTAAAACTAAAGAAAAAAGCAAAATAATGAAATAATGTTGACTTATGGTAGACCATAGTTGACCACCATAAAACATATAAGGTACATCAGTTTAACATTGTAAAATGATTGCATGAAGGTTTAGCAAATGTTTCATATTGATTTTTCTGTTTGCAGGTAAAACATTGGTTATGCCTGAACTGTCAGATGCAGAGGGCTCTTAGTGCATCCGAACGCACGGGACCTCCAATGAAATCAGCTGACAGCATTTCTCCATCTGCTGGACATCAGAAGATAAAAGCTTCTAATCAAGTGGAAACTCGAAATAAATCTGATGCACCTTCAAAGCTCCAGAATCAGGGGCTCGATACACTTCAAGAGAAAGGGAGTCCCAAACCAGGTTCTCTGCTGAAGGCACAGGCTGCAGCAGTAACAAAGGAAACTAAGGCTGCAAAAGGACCAGACCGTGACCCAAAGGCTAGCCCAACTCCTGTTCAGAAAAATCCTCTCGGTATCACAGGGGATTCTCAGAAACCAACTGACAAGATAAGTGAACCTGAACTTAACCCGAGTAAGATCACCCCAGACACAAAGGGGGAGTTAGGAAACCCAATTGGCTTGAGTGGTCCTAAAACAGGGCCTGAGGCTTCAAAAACAACAGAGTCTGTGACTGGGAAAATGTTTGGATTTGGTTCCTCCATTTTCAGCTCAGCATCCACTTTGGTATCATCTGCTGTTCAGGAAGTATCAAGTACTACCCCTCCAGGTTCTCGTAAGATGTCTGCTGGTCCCAAGATTTCTCCGAGAAGTACACCTACAGCTTCCCCCAAAATGTCACCAGCAAGAGAGCCCAAAACTCTTAGTCGGAAACCAGAGCAGGGGAGAAAACCAGAAGAATCCCACCAGAGCAAAGAGGACAAAGCTCCATTACAGCTACCAAGGGCATCAGCAATCTCCCAAACATCTTCTAAAGGAAGTAAAGCCACCTGTCCACTGTGTAAGGTTGAGCTTAACATGAGTTCCAAGGACCCTCCAAACTACAACACCTGCACTGAGTGCAAAACTACTGTCTGTAGCCAATGTGGATTCAACCCAATACCTATAGGAAAGGTACGTAATGGAATACAATAGCAGAACATTTATTTCCAAATGTACTATATGCATGTATGCATGATTGTGTATTCATCTGTGAATGTGTTCAAATGACCTGTAGTGCAGTTTTTAGGAGTGTGTTTTCCTAAGTACTTACATTTTTGTGAATTATTGCAATTTCCAAATCCAAACCAACAAATAACTGTTATCTCTTGTATTTTAGGAAAACGAGTGGCTATGTCTTAACTGTCAGATGAAAAGAGCAGTTGAAGCATCTGAGCCCCCTCCAGCAATGAACTCCCAAGCAGTTCCTAAAGTTCCTTCACCTGCTGCAGTCTCACCACAGAGAAAAGAATCTACTCCATCAGTTAAGCCAGGCAAACCTGAAGCTGGTACTGCTCCATTGAAACAGGCGAGCCAAGAATCTGATCATAAAACACCAGAGGAAAGACAAAAGACAAGACCAAACAAGCCACCAGATCAGGCAAGCCAACCTGGTGATAAACAACTTGATGCTGCAAAGCCTGGGATAAATAATCAAACCGAACGTAAACAAAGTAATGCTGCAGCAGCAACACAGCAAGAGTCAGGAGGCTTCTTTGGTTTTGGTGGTGGTAAAGCTCAACCCGATGCTGCAAAGCCAGCAGAGTCAGGCACTGGGAAAATGTTTGGCTTTGGTTCTTCCATCTTCAGTTCTGCATCTACTTTGATTACCTCAGCTGTTCAGGACCAGCCTAAGACTACTCCACCAGTGTCTCCCAAGATGACCGCAGCAAAAGACATCAGATCCCCTGCAGCTCAGAGGAGAGAACAACAGACAAAACCAGAACAACCCCAAGAGACCAAGACACCTCCATCAGAACAGGCCAAAGTGGACAAAGCTCCATCAGAGCCTCCAAAGGCTGCAGCAGCTTCGCAAGTAGCTTTCAAACCAGGCCAGTCTACCTGTCCACTCTGTAAGGTCCAACTCAACGTGGGGTCCAAGGATCCACCTAACTACAACAGCTGCACTGAATGCAAGAACACCGTCTGTAACCAGTGTGGATTTAACCCTTTGCCAAATGAAACAGCGGTAAGACAACCTTTATATTAGCCTGCTTAAAGACTGTAAAGAATGATGCTGCATTTGTTTTTATTGAAAGTGTTCCTTGCAGGCTATTCCTTGTTTACAATTATGCATGCCTTCCTTTATTCTGGGAACAATAAATATTGGATCCACAATTAGCTCTTTTCTATTAGATATGTGACAACTGCTCAAATGTATACATAATGTTCAATGTATAATATTATTATAAAATGTATTTATACACTGATAATGCAACACTTAATATATCAGAATCTTTCTTTTCTTTTTCTTTTTTTCAGCTGAAGGAGTGGCTGTGTCTTACTTGCCAGACGCAGCGGGCTGTAGGAGCAACACAGCCCAAAGGAGTTTCTTCTGTCAAATCTCAGATACCTGCACAACAAAAAAAAGACTTGATCAGCAAAGCTGAACCTGAGAAAAAGGATGTAACTCAGAGAAAACCCTCTGTAACACCACAGCCAACTGGAACTGAAGCTGCTAACAAGCAAGAGGATCAGAAACAGCCCAGCCCAGTTCCTTCTCCAAAGAGGATGCACGAGCCTCAGAAAACTCCAGGTCCGAATAAATCACCCGCCCAGACAAGGCAGAGTGAACGTAAACAAAGTAATGCTGCAGCAGCAACACAGCAAGAGTCAGGAGGCTTCTTTGGTTTTGGTGGTGGTAAAGCTCAACCTGATGCTGCAAAGCCAGCAGAGTCAGGCACTGGGAAAATGTTTGGCTTTGGTTCTTCCATCTTCAGTTCTGCATCGACTTTGATTACCTCAGCTGTTCAGGACCAGCCCAAGACTACTCCACCAGTGTCTCCAAAGATGACCGCAGCAAAAGAGATCAGATCCCCTGCAGCTCAGAGGAGAGAACAACAGACAAAACCAGAACAACCCCAAGAGACCAAGACACCTCCTTCAGTACAGGCCAAAGTGGACAAAGCTCCATCAGAGCCTCCAAAGGCTGCAGCAGCTCCGCAAGTAGCTTTCAGACCAGGCCAGTCTACCTGTCCACTCTGTAAGGTCCAACTCAACGTGGGGTCCAAGGATCCACCTAACTACAACAACTGCACTGAATGCAAGAACACCGTCTGTAACCAGTGTGGATTTAACACGTTGCCAAGTGAAACAGGGGTAAGACTAGAGGAAATAGATATATTTTGTAATACATATTTAATCTTACTATGGACTGCTGACAGTCAGTTAAGAGTTACATCATCTGTGCTTTTTTGGAAAATTTCCCTCTCTGCATACGGTAGTCATTGTGTAAAAATGATACATGCATTCACTTATTATTTTCTGGCAATATTAAACGTTGAAATCCCTATTGGCTCTTTGTTACTCGATTTATACCAGCTGATGAAATGTAACAGAGAATATTCATTGTTTTCAAGGATTAAACAAAGTACATAGAATACCTGATAATTTATAATGGAACTTATTTTTTCTACTATTTTTTAGGTGAAGGAGTGGCTCTGTCTCACCTGTCAGACGCAGCGGGCTGTAGGAGCAATACAGCCCCCAGGAGTTGCTTCTGTGAAATCTCAGATACCTGCAAAACCACAAGAGAAAGACATCCTCAGCTCAGCTGAACCTGAAAAGAAGGACTCAACTCAGGAGACACTTCCAGCAACACCACAGCCAGCTACAGTAGAAGCAGCTAGCAAGCCAGAGGAGAAGAAACAGCCCAGCCCAGTTCCAGCTCAAAAGCATCCACAGGAGCCTCAGAAAACTCCAGCTCCTAATAAATCACCTGACCAGACAAGGCAAACTGAACGGAAACAAAGTAATGCTGCAGCAGCAACACGGCGAGAGTCAGGAGGCTTCTTTGGTTTTGGTGGTGATAAATCTCAACCTGAGGCTACAAAGCCAGCAGAGTCCGGCACTGGGAAAATGTTTGGCTTTGGTTCTTCCATCTTCAGTTCTGCATCTACTTTGATTACCTCCGCTGTTCAGGACCAGCCTAAGACTACTCCACCAGTTTCACCCAAGATGTCTGCAGCAAAAGACATCAGATCCCCTGCAGCTCAGAAGAGAGAACCACAAACAAAACCAGAACAACCCCAAGAGACCAAGACACCTCCATCAGTACAGGCCAAAGTGGAGAAAGCTCCATCAGAGCCTCCAAAGGCTGCAGCAGCTTCGCAAGTAGCTTTCAAACCAGGCCAGTCTACCTGTCCACTCTGTAAGGTCCAACTCAACGTGGGGTCCAAGGATCCACCTAACTACAACAGCTGCACTGAATGCAAGAACACCGTCTGTAACCAGTGTGGATTTAACACTTTGCCAAATGAAACAGCGGTAAGACGACACAAAATAATAACAACTTTTTACATACTTTATGTTCATTTGAACTGCTGACAGTCTGATTTTATTAACACCATAAGCTTTTTTGAAAGTTTTCTTTTACTTGCTTTCAATTTTGTTTAAATTACGCGTGCATTCACTTATTTGTTGGGGGGAATGTTGAACATTAAAATCTACCCTGACTCTTTGTTACTAAATGTAAAACAGTTGCTCAAATATAACAGAAAGTTATCATTGGTTGAGATGGATGTATTACAAATAATTACACACATTTAACCAAACAGTTTTGAACTGAACTTTTTTTTATGTTCTTTTATAGGTAAAGGAGTGGCTGTGTCTCACCTGCCAAACGCAGCGGGCTGTAGGAGCAACACAGCCCCAAGGAGCTAATCCTGTGAACTCTCAGATACCTGCAACACCCCAAAAGAAAGACATCATCAGCCCAGCTGAACCTAAAAAGGATTCAACCCAGAAAAAACCTTCTGAAACAGCACAGCCAGCTACAGTAGAAACTGCTGACAAGCCAAAGGATCACAAACAGCCAAGTCCAGTTCCCTCTCCAAAGAGGACGCAGGAGCCTCAGCAAACTCCAGGTCCTAATAAATCACCACAGCAGACGAGGCAAGGTGAACGTAAGCAGAGTATTTCTACAGCAGCAACACAGCAAGAGTCAGGAGGGTTCTTTGGTTTTGGTGGTGGTAAAACTCAACCTGATGCTACAAAGCCAGCAGAGTCAGGCACTGGGAAAATGTTTGGCTTTGGTTCTTCCATCTTCAGTTCTGCATCTACTTTGATTACCTCAGCTGTTCAGGACCAGCCCAAGACTACTCCACCAGTGTCTCCCAAGATGACCGCAGCAAAAGAGATCGAATCCCCTGCAGCTCAGAGGAGAGAACAACAAACAAAACCAGAACAACCCCAAGAGACCAAGACACCTCCATCAGTACAGGCCAAAGTGGACAAAGCTCCATCAGAGCCTCCAAAGGCTGCAGCAGCTCCGCAAGTATCTTTCAAACCAGGCCAGTCTACCTGTCCACTCTGTAAGGTCCAACTCAATGTGGGGTCCAAGGATCCACCTAACTACAACAACTGCACTGAATGCAAGAACACCGTCTGTAACCAGTGTGGATTTAACCCTTTGCCAAATGAAACAGAGGTAAGGCGACAGAGAACAAATACATATATGAACGCATATTTAATTTCACTTGTTATTGACTGTTGACAGGCTGTTTAGAATTACACCAAATTGCTTATTTTAAAGTTTCACTTGATGGCTCTTCATTGTTTTAAATTATGCATGCATTCACGCATAATCTTTTGGGAATATGAAACATTGAAATCCACTTTTACTCTTTGTTACTAGAATAACAAATCCTGCTGAAATACAAAATAAAATACTCAATGTGTATTTTTTATGTATTAACATTGTACACATTTTACCAAACTGTTTATAATTGAATACTTTTTTCGTTTTTATTTTTTAGGTGAAGGAGTGGCTCTGTCTCACCTGTCAGACGCAGCGGGCTGTAGGAGCAATACAGCCCCCAGGAGTTGCTTCTGTGAAATCTCAGATACCTGCAAAACCACAAGAGAAAGACATCCTCAGCCAAGCTGAACCTGAAAAGAAGGACTCAACTCAGAAGACACTTCCAGCAACACCACAGCCAGCTACAGTAGAAGCAGCTAGCAAGCCAGAGGAGAAGAAACAGCCCAGCCCAGTTCCAGCTCAAAAGCATCCACAGGAGCCTCAGAAAACTCCAGCTCCTGATAAATCACCTGACCAGACAAGGCAAACTGAACGTAAACAAAGTAATGCTGCATCAGCAACACGGCGAGAGTCAGGAGGCTTCTTTGGTTTTGGTGGTGATAAATCTCAACCTGAGGCTACAAAGCCAGCAGAGTCCGGCACTGGGAAAATGTTTGGCTTTGGTTCTTCCATCTTCAGTTCTGCATCTACTTTGATTACCTCAGCTGTTCAGGACCAGCCCAAGACTACTCCACCAGTTTCTCCAAAGATGACCGCAGCAAAAGAGATCAGATCCCCTGCAGCTCAGAAGAGAGAACAACAAACAAAACCAGAACAACCCCAAGAGACCAAGACACCTCCATCAGAACAGGCCAAAGTGGACAAAGTTCCATCAGAGCCTCCAAAGGCTGCAGCAGCTCCGCAAGTAGCTTTCAAACCAGGCCAGTCTACCTGTCCACTCTGTAAGGTCCAACTCAACGTGGGGTCCAAGGATCCACCTAATTACAACAACTGCACTGAATGCAAGAACACCGTCTGTAACCAGTGTGGATTTAAACCTATGCCAAATGAAACAGGGGTAAGACGACAGAAAATGATTAATTTCTAATACATATTTTATTTTATAGCTAACTTCTGACATACTGATTTTAATAACACAATATGCTTTTTTGAAAGTTTCCCTTGCTGGCTTTCCATTGTGTTCCAACTCTGCATGCATTCACTTATTATTTTTGGGGAATATTAAACATTAAAATGTACACCTATTCTTGGTTAATAGATTTACAACAGTTGCCGAAATATAACAGACAGTTATCATTGCTTAACATGGATGTATTACAAATAATTATACACATTTAACCAAACAGTTTTTTAACTAAACAGTACTTCTGTTCCTTTTAAGGTGAAGGAGTGGCTGTGTCTCACCTGTCAGACGCAGCGGGCTGTAAGAGAAATACAGCCCCCAGGAGTTGCTCCTATCATCTCTCAGATACCTGCAACAACCCAAAAAAAGGACATCATCAGCCCAGCTGAACCTGAAAGGAAAGATTCAGTACTTAAAAAACCTTCTGAAACAGCACAGCCAACTACTGCGGAAACTGCTAACAAGCCAGAGGATCAGAAACAACTGAGCCCAGTTCCATCGCCAAAGAGGACGCAGGAGCCTCAGAAAACTCCAGGTCCTAATAAATCACCACAGCAGACGAGGCAAGGTGAACGTAAGCAGAGTATTTCTACAGCAGCAACACAGCAAGAGTCAGGAGGCTTCTTTGGTTTTGGTGGTGGTAAAGCTCAACCCGATGCTGCAAAGCCAGCAGAGTCAAGCACTGGGAAAATGTTTGGCTTTGGTTCTTCCATCTTCAGTTCTGCATCTACTTTGATTACCTCAGCTGTTCAGGACCAGCCCAAGACTACTCCACCAGTGTCTCCCAAGATGACCGCAGCAAAAGAGATCAAATCCCCTGCAGCTCAGAGGAGAGAACAACAGACAAAACCAGAACAACCCCAAGAGACCAAGACACCTCCATCAGTACAGGCCAAAGTGGACAAAGCTCCATCAGAGCCTCCAAAGGCTGCAGCAGCTTCGCAAGTAGCTTTCAGACCAGGCCAGTCTACCTGTCCACTCTGTAAGGTCCAACTCAACGTGGGGTCCAAGGATCCACCTAACTACGACAGCTGCACTGAATGCAAGAACACCGTCTGTAACCAGTGTGGATTTAACCCTTTGCCAAATGAAACAGCGGTAAGACAACCTTTATATTAGCCTGCTTAGCCGGCCCAGACCCTAGGGGTTTTTAAATCTACTCTTAAAACACACTTCTTCTCCCTGGCCTTTTAGTCAGAGTGGAGCACGACTCCTGACTTTTCCCTGTGCTTTTTATACATCTGTTGTAATTTATTGTCTTTTATTGTGATTGTAGTATTTATTACATGTACAGCACTTTGATTAAAGACTGTAAATAATTATGCCGTATTTATTTTATTGACAGTGTTCCTTGCAGGCTATTCCTTGTTTACAATTATGCATGCCTTCCTTCATTCTGGGAACAATACATATTGGATCCACAATTTACTCTTTTCTCCTAGATATGTGACAACTGCTGACATTTATAAAACAAATTCAATGTATAACATTATTATAAAATGTATTTATACACTGATAATGTGACACTTTATAATGGAATCTTTCTTTTCTTTTTCTTTTTTTTCAGCTGAAGGAGTGGCTGTGTCTTACTTGCCAGACGCAGCGGGCTGTAGGAGCAACACAGCCCAAAGGAGTTTCTTCTGTCAAATCTCAGATACCTGCACAACAACAGAAAGACTTGATCAGCTCAGCTGAACCTGAGAAAAAGGATGTAACTCAGAGAAAACCCTCTGTAACACCACAGCCAACTGGAACTGAAGCTGCTAACAAGCAAGAGGATCAGAAACAGCCCAGCCCAGTTCCTTCTCCAAAGAGGATGCACGAGCCTCAGAAAACTCCAGGTCCGAATAAATCACCCGCCCAGACAAGGCAGAGTGAACGTAAACAAAGTAATGCTGCAGCAGCAACACAGCAAGAGTCAGGAGGCTTCTTTGGTTTTGGTGGTGGTAAAGCTCAACCCAATGCTGCAAAGCCAGCAGAGTCAGGCACTGGGAAAATGTTTGGCTTTGGTTCTTCCATCTTCAGTTCTGCATCTACTTTGATTACCTCAGCTGTTCAGGACCAGCCCAAGACTACTCCACCAGTGTCTCCCAAGATGACTGCAGCAAAAGACATCAGATCCCCTGCAGCTCAGAGGAGAGAACAACAAACAAAACCAGAACAACCCCAAGAGACCAAGACACCTCCATCAGAACAGGCCAAAGTGGACAAAGCTCCATCAGAGCCTCCAAAGGCTGCAGCAGCTCCGCAAGTAGCTGTCAAACCAGGCCAGTCTACCTGTCCACTCTGTAAGGTCCAACTCAACGTGGGGTCCAAGGATCCACCTAACTACAACAGCTGCACTGAATGCAAGAACACCGTCTGTAACCAGTGTGGATTTAACCCTTTGCCAAATGAAACAGGGGTAAGACAACATAAAACAAATACATATATGAACACATTTAATTTCACATCAGACTATTGACTGGCTGTATAGAATTGCACCCAAATTGCTTCTTTTAAAAAAAAGTTTCACTTGATGGCTCTTCATATGTTTTAATTATGCGTGCATTCACACATTATTTTCTTGGAATATGAAAGATAGAAACCCCCATTCATTTTTTTAACTAGACTATTAACTGCTGCTGGAATCCAACCACAATTACTCAATGCATAATTGTATATATTAACATTATACAGATTTTTCAAAACACTTTCTAATTGAACTATTTTTTCTTATTTAGGTGAAGGAGTGGCTCTGTCTCACCTGTCAGACGCAGCGGGCTGTAGGAGCAATACAGCCCCCAGGAGTTGATTTTGTCAACTCACAGATAACTGCAAAACCACAAGAGAAAGACATCCTCAGCCCAGCTGAACCTGAAGAGAAGGACTTAACTCAGAAGACACTTCCAGCAACACCACAGCCAGCTACAGTAGAAGCAGCTAGCAAGCCAGAGGAGAAGAAACAGCCCAGCCCAGTTCCACCTCAAAAGCATCCACAGGAGCCTCAGAAAACTCCAGCTCCTAATAAATCACCTGACCAGACAAGGCAAACTGAACGTAAACAAAGTAATGCTGCAGCAGCAACACGGCGAGAGTCAGGAGGCTTCTTTGGTTTTGGTGGTGATAAATCTCAACCTGAGGCTACAAAGCCAGCAGAGTCAGGCACTGGGAAAATGTTTGGCTTTGGTTCTTCCATCTTCAGTTCTGCATCTACTTTGATTACCTCAGCTGTTCAGGACCAGCCCAAGACTACTCCACCAGTTTCACCCAAGATGTCTGCAGCAAAAGAGATCAGATCCCCTGCAGCTCAGAGGAGAGAACAACAGACAAAACCAGAACAACCCAAAGAGACCAAGACACCTCCATCAGTAGAGGCCAAAGTGGACAAAGCTCCATCAGAGCCTCCAAAGGCTGCAGCAGCTCCGCAAGTAGCTGTCAAACCAGGCCAGTCTACCTGTCCACTCTGTAAGGTCCAACTCAACGTTGGGTCCAAGGATCCACCTAACTACAACAACTGCACTGAATGCAAGAACACCGTCTGTAACCAGTGCGGATTTAAACCTATGCCAAATGTGTCAGAAGTAAGTAATATGTTCTCAAGATGTGTGTATTAATGATTTGTAATAATAATAATAATAATATTAGTAATTATAATAATTGTAATAATATCTACACGTCTGATTTTACATTTAAAATATATGATTGAACTCTCAACTAAAAAAAATTACAGACACACTTACTCAAAAATATGTTTTTCCTTTTAGATTGAGTGGTTGTGTCTGACTTGTCAGATGCAAAGAGCCATTACAGCAGCTGAGTCAGTCGACCCTCCACTGATGAAACCCCAGGCATCACCCAACAAAGCTCCCTCACCTGTTGCTGCCCAAAAAGACGTCACTGCCAATATACAGAAAGACACTATCTCCAGTGTAAAAGCAGAAGTGCAAGATCAAAATAAGGCCGACAGCCCAACACCAGGTTTACCACAAAAGGAAGAAGAAACTAAAGCTTCATTTCAAACGGTCATTACAGAAACAACAACCACTGCTGCACCACCTGCAAAAGAAATCACACATACAGTTACAGCCCCAAGAAAAGATGAGAAAACTGCTTCACCATCTACCAAGGAGATTTCAATCTCTACTGCCCCCATCATCGAGACTACAGATGTCAAACCACAGCCTGTTGAAGCTCCTCCTGTCAACACGAATATTGAAACGTCTGTCCAGGGGTCAGAGGATATAACTCCACAAAGTTCTCTTTTACCTAAAGAAGTTTTAGAAAAGAAAGAGGGGACAGCTGAAATAGTTCAGAAACCAGCTGATCAACCAATCTTCTCTGATGAAGCACAGCCCCTGAAAGCCCTCAACGAAGAGTCTGCTCCTCCAGTAGCACAGTCAACAAATCCAGACCTACCACTAGAACAACAGCAGGACAAGGTTCCTACATCTGAAAAGGCCACCGTAGAGAAAGGTCCTCCAGTCCCTGCAGAACCAGAATCCTCCCAGGCTGCTCTCAAAACGGTCCAACCTACCTGTCCGCTTTGTAAGATTGGACTTAATATCGGCTCCAAAGATCTTCCCAACTACAACACTTGTTCTGAATGCAAAAGCCCTGTCTGTAACAAATGTGGATTTAGTCCTACGCCAAATTCAACAGAGGTAATTAAATGACTAAATACTTCACTTAATGTATAATAATAAGTCCGTAATTTACCATTTTTGGTCGGTGGAAAGTTTGTTGAATTGTTAGACATTGTCTACTGATTTACTGGACACACGTTTTAGTTGGAATTTAGCAAGAAAAACACAGTTCAATTTGCCTTAATTCTTCTCAATGTGTCTGTTTGACTTTCCTTGTTATTTTAATTACATGTTATGGACATTGAAATCTGTTTTTCTTTTTCAATCCATGTTGTGACTTTCAGCTAAAGTATATATTTGGACTAGATTAACAAAGTGCTATTTTGAGAGTTGTTTTTTCACACATGCAAAGGTTGTACTCATGGTCTTTGTTTGTTTTTTCAGGAAAAGGAATGGCTTTGTCTGAACTGCCAGATGCAGAGAGCACTCGGAGCTTCTGAACCTCCAGGCCTTCCCATGATCAAACCTAAACCTTCACCAAGTAAAGAGGTCCCTGTCACCACACAGAAGAAAGCAACCCCTATGTCAACTTCTGAGGAGGACATGCATAAACGAGCTGCACCTACAGATGAGCTAGTTGATGTTTCCACAACCAAAGACACAGAAGCCCCAGACCTTGGTGTTGTAACAAAGAAAGTTTCACCTGCAGCTGCTTCGTTGCCTGACAAAACGTCTCTGTCCTCTACCACAACAACTGATGTTTCACCCGGTTTACAAAAGCCTTCAGAAGAGACATCCAAAGGACATCTCAGTACACCCCAGCAACAGCCTCCAAAATCTGATACTCCTACTTCTATATCTACACCACCTTTAACAGTACCAGGTGAAGGAAAGCTACCTCCACAACAGACTGCAGTGGTGACTTCTACTGCTATATCTACTACTCCACCACCCATCTTAGAGGCAGTAAAGCCATCCCCGCAGCAGCTTCCACAAACGGTGACTTCTTCTGCTAAGTCTGCTCCTCCACCAGATCAAGTGGCAAGCAAGCCCCCCCAACAACATCCTCCAAAAGCTGGTACCTCTCCAGACAAATCTGTACCACCACCGGTTGAGCCTGCCAACCAGGCATCAGGAGGCTTCTTTGGTTTTGGTGGTCCTAAAACACAACCAACAGCAACAAAGTCTGCTGAGTCCGTTTCTGGGAAGATGTTTGGCTTTGGTTCATCTTTCTTGAACTCGGCATCAACTTTGATAACCTCAGCTGTCCAGGATGAACCCAAAATGACACCACCGACTCCACGTAAGATGTCCACTACAGCCCATGTCTCTCCTAGAACAACACCACCAGCCTCTCCTAAAACGTTACCTGCAAAGAATACTGAGGCTCTCCCGCAAACTCTTGAAAAGAGAGCAGAGAAACAACAGCTGAAAAAGGATCCTTCAACCGTACAAACCAACGCAGACAAAGATGCATCGGAGCCTCCCAAGGCACCAACCGACATCCAAGATGCCCCAAAAGCTGATTCATCAGGCTGTCCACTCTGTAAGGCCAACCTTAACATTGGCTCAAAAAATCCTCCCAACTACAATACTTGCACAGAATGCAAGACCATCGCCTGCAACCAATGTGGATTTAATACAATTTCCACTGTGACAGAGGTAAATCACAAGTCACATGCTTTAATCTGACCCAGTTGTATTCATTTACTTAAAATAGTATTTCTTAATTGTGTTCAACATTGTTTATGGGCCGGGTAGGGTCAAAGTGATACGATTTAAAAAGTGAACTTACATGTTTGAATGGTTGATCTTTTTATGTGAATTTCTATTGCAACAGGAGTTATAAATTGATACAACTCAGGCCTTCACCATGAAAAATAACTGAATGAAATACATTGGTTTGCTAGCTTCAGGTTAATTAATCAATCAATCATATCAGTAATGTAAAAAAGCCATACCAAAAATACTTCTAAATAAAGAAAGACGTTATCTTTTAAAATAGGCATGATTATAATTGATCTGTGAATAAATACATTTGACATGAAGAGGCTTGAAGTGGTTAAAAGTCCTCTGAACATTTTTGTCAAGTGATGAATTGTATTTAAATGTGTCCCTTAAAATACTTAGTTTGTCAAAACTGTTGATGTTGCTTGTTTCTCAACATTAATTTATACATGTATTGCACTTCTTTCAGGTAAAAGAATGGCTTTGTCTGAACTGTCAGATGCAGAGAGCACTAGGAGCATCTGAGCCCACTGGACGTCCTGTTCTGAAACCTCAGCCCTCCCCAACCAAGGTTTCTATACCTCCTGGCTCTGAACTGAAGGACATACCGACATTAGTGCAAAGGGAGAAGTCAGCAGTATCTGCAGTAGTAAAAGAAGAGGTCATTCAAGCAGTTCCAAAAAGAGAAGTTATGTCAACAATTGAGGCTCCAGTGCCAATTGAGACACCACGACGAGATTCTGTGCAGAAGACACAGCTGCTTTCAGGTACTGAAAAAGGACAAAGACAGGAGGTGGCTGGCCAGCAGCCGCCTGTTGGCAAACCTCCCCCTGTACAGCTTTCTAAAACTGCAAAGCAAGAGGTCAAGGCAGATCTTTTAAAACAAGAAGTTGGAAAACCACCACAACAGCCCTTAAAATCTGTGACCCCCCCTGCAAAAGCCACACCACCACCAGCTCAGCCTGCAAAACAGGAGTCAGGAGGCTTCTTTGGCTTTGGTGGTCCTAAAACACAACCTGCTGCTGCAAAGCCTGCTGAATCAGTGACTGGGAAGATGTTTGGTTTTGGTTCGTCTATCTTCAGCTCTGCATCTACACTGATAACCACACCACCTTCTCCACGTAGGATGTCCACTACAGTCTCTCCTAAAATGACACCTCCAGTTTCTCCGAAGATGCCCCCTGCAAAGGACACAAAACCACCTGCTGCAGAGAAATCAGAGCCACCTCAACAGACCAAGCCTGCTCCATCAGCACAGGCCAAAGTAGAGAAGGCTCCAACAGTGCCTCCAAAATCAACAGAGGTGACCAAAGTTGCCTCTAAAGCAGCTCTGTCCACCTGTCCACTCTGTAAGGTCGAACTCAACACAAGCTCCAAGGATCCTCCTAATTATAATACCT
The DNA here is from genome assembly GCF_949606895.1 of Notothenia rossii. Taxonomy (NCBI): domain Eukaryota; kingdom Metazoa; phylum Chordata; class Actinopteri; order Perciformes; family Nototheniidae; genus Notothenia; species Notothenia rossii. Next base: position 18,877,526 of record NC_136903.1, read on the forward strand.
GTACGGAATGCAAGACCACTGTCTGCAACCTTTGTGGATTTAACCCCATGCCTCAAACAGGAGCGGTGAGTGCAATGGATCATTTATTTTCACATTTTCATTTTATTTCACTCATCATAAACTTTTTTGAATGTTTGAGGTTTGGCCTTTAAACATTTTGTTTTGGGATTTCCAAAATTAACCATTCTATTTGACCAATTTAGTTGCTTTATGTTTAAAGGGCAGGAGTGAATAGTATGCATTGCTGGAAATATTGTTTTGTTTAACTGCACGAATCTAAGTAGACACTGTAGGCAAATAGACACTGGTGGTTATTGTAATATCATGAAGCGAATGATGAAGCCAAACCCAGGCAATGTTTTCATGACTTGTGGTCAAAGTTGGAAATGAAATGACAACCGACAACAGAAGAGAGGAAAAGGGATTTTAGGTTTAACAGCAGCACTATGATTGGCTTAGGAGGTGGTGGCAAAATGTAGTTGGTAACCTAAAAGAGTGGACGCCCATAACCAGCTGATTAGAAGCAGGTGGATGGGTGAAAGAGAGAATTAAGAATAAGTGAAGCCTAGTATCCCTGATTGAACTTACGCTGAACTCCATTTGTTTAGCCCTCCACTTGGAGTAATTCAAACATGCTCGGCTTCAGTAAATCACAACATTGTCGTTGAAACATGGTTTGCACTCATCTCAAGAGCAGACCACAGCAAATGCATATTATAAATAGCTGCCTTATGTTCATTGATACTTAACATCAGTGGTAGACTGTAACTGAGTAGATCTACTGAAGTACTGTTAAGATCAATTTTGAGGTACTTTACTTGAATACTTTCATTTCCTGCTACTTCATACTTTGTCTACAATTCAGAGGCAAATATTTGACTTTTCTACTCAACTACATTTATTTGGTTTACTTAGATAATGATACTTTAGTTAATAAGTAAAGAATGCAAAACGGTGTATCCATTACTGTGTAATAACTACTTTTACTTCACTAAAAGATCTGAGTTCTTCACCTATGTTACATACATGAAAAAGAGTTTGAGTGTTCAAGCAGTACCGTTAATATTACTTTTTTGTCTTTCCTTTTTGGAATATTCTTTTGAAGTTTAAAGGATGATAAAATGTTCAATTTATTTCTACTGACATTGTAGTACACAATAGGCTGCATTTACTCCATTACAAACATGTGTTGTGAAATAAACTATGAAGGTGCCACAGTAGAGGGTTTTCAGAAAATGACTCCTAACAGGTTTGGTTTGCAGTTCATTATTGTAATCTATTTGAATTATTGGCCTACTTTGCGAATTCTCAAAGTAAATTAAAAACAAACTAATAAAAAGGCTATGTGGTTGCTGCTATTTGTCAACCAGAGTGACCCAAGTTATTACATAATGGCTCATGAGAAGACAGCTTCAGCAGACCGGCAGCACTGAAAATGTATTAAAGTGATTGAGGGTTATGCAACAGCGTTAGTAAGATGGGATCTGTTGCCACAGCAGACCAGGGAGCAGGGAATCTCCAGTCCCAGGGAGAGATCTGAGATGGCAAAGCCCTGTAATATGCCAATAAGCAGAGGTGAAACGGATTAATTCCAACACAACATTGAGCAATACATTAGAGTAGCAGACATTTCCTTTGAGTCCATTTCCTCTCTCACATATCTGTGGCTCCATAGTATTTATTGTCTTGTGTTGGGGAGTGACACATGTCTACCCACACATGCATGTCATTGATAAATACTTGGCTTTGTGACCATATGTTAGGTACAGTAATCATTTCCTCTTTTTTCTTTAAAGCTTCTTTAAATTCCTCTGTCAAGTTGATCTGTTTTTCCTTTAAACAGTATTCACAGTTAATACCTTAAACAATTTGTTTAACATGGGATTTGGTAGACCCATGTAGATTCAGTAAAAAGGTTTTTTTCTTGACTTAGTCATTTTAAAGGAGATCATATGATCCATACTGCACCGCATGTGTTTATGATTTGACATAATGCAATAATATGTCTGGTCAATCACTGTATTCATTTGAATGGAGATTTTGAATAAGGTCATCTGTAATGCCAGTATTTCCACAATGTGACAACATTGATTACATTTTAAGCCATATAATATGTCTAATTTCTATAAAAGACAACATATTTTGCCCGTATACCACACGCTCTGCCCGCATGGCACGTTATTGTGGAGAAAAAGTGAATTTATAGAAACAGAATAGCTGTGCCTCTTATGTAATTGACACTTCTCACGTTATTATACACCCGAGAGGGGAAAGAGCCTTCTGGGTATTGGTTGGATGGGGGAAGGGACAAGCGTGGATATGCAGTTTGTACAACATAGATGCATTCCTCTTAATAGCTATGGGAAACAGAAATAGCTTGGCCTTAACACCACTGAACAGGATGAACCACCATTATAGCTATCCAATGACCTTCTTTATCCAAAGGGGCTGTGCCTGCCCCTTCCCCATCATCCATCTCTGTGGGTTTTTTAGTAGAAGGGCAGAAATGCCTCCTTTTTAAATATGAAAAGGGCTTGTAAGGTTAGAAAGATGAGGAGGCCACTTAAGGCAAACTGAATGCTGGAAGCAAGTCTATGCATTTTTTCTTTTGCCTTTTCTGCTTCAGCTGATGCCATCAAAAGCCTGGGAGTGACTGTTGTCTGATAAGTAGGGCACACGTGTGTCGCGCTTTGCCAGCTAAAGCTTTGTGTATAACAGATGAGACAGCATGAAAGATAGTTCCCTTGTTTTTACTAACATTTTACCACGTGGCCATATATTTAGCTTGAAATGAAAGAAAATGTTTCCTCAGTGGAAAGCAGTTGCTACATTGTATTTTGCCTTAACATATTTTTTTATTAATAGATATTTTAGGAACCTGTGCATATTCCTCAAAGCTTCCATGGAAGACCGATTCATCTTTCTATGTATGCCCTCTCCCTCCCTTTTCTACAAAACATCTTCACCCTACTGCATCTTGACATCAAAAAAAGTTAGCTTAAAAGCCATTTGTAAGATTGTATACAAAAGCAAGGGGTGTATTCCTTGTCTTTGGAATGAAGCACTCTGCTTATTACAGATTATTAGGTCAATGTTCTCTACCATCAGAAAGCTTGATTTATGAAGAGCTCTGCTCTGTGGGGGCTGCTGAAAGCCAAGTATATTAGCCAGCTACAGCCTGGGCCAAATGCATCTGCCAGAAAATCAATAAGAGACTTACCACCATCAGGAAAACACTGAAGAGAGGCTGAGAAATAGTGGTGAAGAAACAGCCCAAAGGCCACCTCTCCAGTCCAGCCGTTATAAAATGTAAATGTCAGGACCCGTTTAATATCCAGCAACTGCTGTGTCATGAGATGGTTCTGGTTTATGTAAATACAAATTACAGATTTAATTAATAAGTGGAGTTAAGGTTGACAGGCATTCCCATTAAGAGCAGTTTGATAGATGTTTGGGCATTCTAATTGTACGCTAGTTGTGTACGTCATTGTTAAACAAAACAACACTTGTTATTACCAATGCTGATACTGAACAAGATGCTTTCCCCTCGTCAGTTATCCATAATGCATGGAGAAATGTGCCGAATGTGTATCTTGGTATTGAAATGTAAAATATGTGGGTATCTTAAAATAAGTAAAGGTTTGAAGGTAATCTTTGCTCATTGTGAATAGGCTGTTTTCCATACATTTAGAATGCTGCTTGCTTTGCATTAAGTGAAGTGGTCGTTGTAAAGCTCAGATCCGGCCCAATGCAGCATGCCAGTGTGTGAAGAACTGCATTTCCTGACTGCTGACATTGGGAAGGTCTGGTAATCCAGCTCACAAACTAATCGTGGGGAGCAGCTTCTCCCACAGCTCTCTGCTTGGGGCTCCAACTCTTTACTCATAAAACAGATTTAATTAGACAAAAGGATGATGGTGACGCTCCAAGCCCTGTGGCTCTGACGCATGGTTTTCAGACTGTGTGGCTGTGAGGAAGTGACTGGATGAAGTCTTTCTGTTTACTAAGATGTTTTTCTATTTGTGTTGCAGTTTGATTTAGATTGAGGTAAATACATTATCAGATGCAAGTAAGGTGCTGTGGGGTGTGTATATGTTTTGATTAGTTTGGTATTCATTTGTTATATTTTATACTTTGTTCAATAGGATTTCGCTTTTTTATGTTCCAATAAAACATACACAACTAAAGCTGTCCAAATGTAAACATCTTTGAGGCGGAGATTTCGTAAGATCACATGTAATTGAGGTTTAAATTATTCATTGGTTTGCACCACTATGAACATAATGCACTATTCTAATGAGGCTTTGTTTGGTACTTTTGTGGGCAAATATGATTATCATATCCCTGAATGAACCACAACTGACTGAACAAATGCATATCAGTATCAATCAAAGCGGCTCCATCAGTATCAGGTTTCTCAAAAGTCAAGCATGTTATGCATTAATAATGTATGAATTTAATGATCAAAGACTGTATACATGATGTATTAGTTGTATTTATGTTTGCCTGTTTTTTGAACAGTGAAAGCATTTTACAGGAATGCAGTTTACCATCAGTTTTCTTGCTGCTCGGGGTGGATTGTATCATCTTCTATAGTTTAAGCCAAGCACTATTTGCATTAGCTGTTGGAAGTTTTGCTATAACCTTAGTATATAAGGAATACAAATGACTTCATTGCCAGTTTTAACCGATTATGTTGATATTTTTACTTTATCGTAGTCCTTTTTATAAGGAGTTAATCACAAAAGTTCTTAGTATGGAGATATTTTGAGCTCGTTTATGGGAACAAAGAAAATGTCCAGCACAGCTGGATTGTAAAATCAGGCCTGAGCCAGGTTATGACAGAGGGTAGGTTATATCACTACTAAACTCATTGGGCATGGGCCTGTGAACTATGTTATTAATTGACGTCATTGCATCCTGAACCAATGCTAATCTGTTTATAAAGTGCGTGAACATTACTGTGCACATGTGACAGTTGTGGTTCCATTATTAATATCTTAAATAAGTGTATAAGTTCTAATACTTTATTTCATGGTTAGATCATGGTGTTTCAAAGAGGATTTGTGTGCGATGTAATCTCTGTTGTGTATCAGAACTGCTCGCCCTGGCTCTGCAGAGGAAGGCACATTGCTGTGATTTGGCCTGCTAGGTTGCCTTATCTATTGAGAGTCTATGCTTTCCTCTCCTCCTTAACTCTCAATTAACAAAGCTTACATCTGATAAAAATTGTGTTTTCAGAGAATTAAACTGACAAAGTAATATTACAAATGTGATTGGCTCTTTTGCAAGGTAAGCATTTTTATTGCTGACTTCCAAGTGTCACAAATTCCAGTGTAAAAGTGGCACCGGCGATTATGTTGTAATTAAAGACAACAAGCTTATATTTTTGATTTATGTGTTGGACGTTTTAATTTTTCGAGCAACGAATACTAAACAAAGATTATATTTGCATTACTTGCAAAAAGACTGTTAATCATGTCTTAATCATTATTGTTCGCATTGACACGCAGTAGTTCAGGTGTAAAGTGACACCTAATGTAACACCTAATGTGCGTCAACGTCTCTGCACAGCAAACACATAATTAATGGATTAAAGAAAATACATAGTGTTGGTTTTTTTATGTATTTTAAATAAACATTTGAAAACATGTTTCATACATGTTTACCATTGGGAAGACTTCACTCATGTTTACTAATAGCATACATTTTTGGTTTTGTAAGTTTTTTGAAAAATGCTTTTTCTGTCAAAGCTTGAAGGATGTTATCATTTATATTGGCAAAAGTCATTTGACTGTTGGATTTGGCAGAAATTGCTCTTGCTTTGCAGAATTCAGTTTTAATGTCAACTAAATATGTCGAAACATTTTCTATTGTAAAGGTGATATATTACACTGGTTAAAAGCGAAGTGGTTGGACCTGTACAGTGTGTTTTAATGTTAATCTCGCTATAGTATGTTTCCTAATCATAAGGTGCCTTTGCTTCTTTGATCGCAGAAGGAATGGCTGTGTCTGAATTGCCAGACTAAAAGGGCCTTGTCTGGACAGCTGGGAGACTCAGGAAAAAGGCCCCAGCTTTCACCAGTACCTGCCACAAAACCAGAGCCCACCCCGCCTCCCATCAAGGCAGTACCAATAGTTTCAACTAAAAAAGCACAGATGGAACCTACATCTGTCAAACTTGAAACCATGACTAAAGCAGCTTCTGCAGAAATCAAGACAGAGATCGCACGCGTACCTACAATAGCAACGGTTTCACCTGTTACAGCAGACAAACAGCCTTTAGCAGCATCAACAGCGGAAGCCATTATACCTACTATGGCCAGTGTGCAAAAGACAACAGAAAAAGGAACGGTTGTAGTGCCAACCACAAATGTTCCAAAGACTGTAACAGTGGAAAATAAAGAGGAGGCTGTGAAAGTGGAGTTCATTGAAACAAAAGATTCCAAAGCCAAAGATTCTAAACCGGACATTCCAAAAGCCAAAGCTGTAGCAGCTGAAGCTGAAGCTTCTTCTTTCCCAGTGATTGAAGCAACAGCTGTATCTACCTCCTCTATTTCTGCAGAGGTTGCCATGGCTGAAGTTGTCCCAGAAACCGAAAGAATTGCTGCATTGTCTGCTCATGGGAAGATCATTGAGGAAGTACAGGCTGATGACCATATCGAACTGACAGACCAACCAACATCTTTACAGCAAGTTGAAGAGCAACCAAAGTCGCAAGAACGACAGCTGGTGTTGGAAGAACAACCAACTGACAGCAAGGAAATTGCTGATAAGTTGGTTGATAATATTATTGACATCACCTCAACTCCAGAAACACAACAAATGTCTACGGAGACCGTCGTCATAAAAGTAAGGATTGGTTCTCTGGATTTCAAATTATTGTTGCATTGACAAATGACAAATGTGCATGTTCTGGCAGTTTCCTAGCATACCCCATATGAATGTATATGTACTTGAATTCCAATGTTTTCCTTTGTTTGTCTTTCCTAATTGTGGCTACAAAATGTACAGTGTTCAGCTTTCGTTATGTTTCACTAACAGTAGGGTTACAGTGTAAGCTATGTAGCAATAATTATTTGAGTCATTACTATCATATTGCATTATTTTGCAGTAACTTCCATTATTTTCTCTGCTATGATTTGTAATAAACTTTGTTGTCCATCATCATCATCATGATGTTATTGTGATTAGGGTGGTTAATGGCACTATTTTCATAGAACTATGCATCATCCGCAAACACTTTTGGGTTTCAATTGGACTGATAAACTCAAAAGAGATCTATATTCTGTTTATCTTATATTCTAATATATATCCACTGTGTGCTGTTTATTTTATATTGACAAGACATGGGTGAATAATGCATCTTCCCAGTCCAATAGACTATTTTCAGAATTACTCTTAATAACATGCCAAAGAAAATAAACAAGGAGACATAGTGTTGGACCAAGGAAGTCTGTATATTTCACCAGGGAAATGTATTAACTGTGATTTTGTTTTTTTCACATTTTTAGGAGCAAGATGGAATCAAAAAAGAGAGCATAAAAGAAAGAAAGGTCTCCAAAGCAGAGGAGCATGATGAAGATCAACCCCATATTTTACCAATATCACAGGAATTTAAGGATAATCAGGTGGCTAGTGAAACAAGTACAAATGATATAAATACAGATACAGCTACTCCAGAAAAGGAGGAGGTAAAAGCTGAGAGAAGACGCCTAAGTGTTAAACCAATGGTTGAAAGCAGTGACAGTGAGCTCACACCCTCACCTAAAGTCCAGAGGAAAAAGTTGGCGGTCACCAATTTGTCATCCAGCAGTGAGGACATTAAAACTGAAAGTGCTGACTATGACTCTATGGATGATGAAGAATTCATCCGCAGGCAGATATTGGGTATGGGTGATGAAGAACAAAGGTCTCTTTCAGAAGATGAGAAAGAAAATCATTTGGCAGATGAGAAAGCTATCCTAGAGGTTGTGCTTGATGATGCTTCAGACACAGGACTATCACTGTATGGAAAATCGAGCACAGAGAATGAAGAAAGCTCAGCCGGGAAAAAAGCCCTCCAGAAAACTGACACCGCAACTACTCAATATTCTCCCGAAAGAATTCCAAGCTCTACTTTCAAGAAAGCTTTACCAGTAATGAAACAAAGACAAAGTCCTGATGAAGAAGTAGAGAGCATCACAGAATCCCTGTCAAAGGGATCATCTAGTGTCCAGGTATCTAGCTTTACACCAGGATCGTCACCCACCTCAGCATCGTCTCTAGAGGAGGACAGTGATAGCAGCCCTAGTCACAGGAAAGTCAGTGGGGACAAACATCATCGCAAGGGTAAGCACAGGCACTCAACCCAGCCTCTCCCCACCATTGAGGACTCCTCTGAGGATGAGAAGATAAAAAGTGTGGGGAAGTCTAGGAAAAACAAAGATGAACTTAAAGCCCATGGCCCACTTCCATCTCCAACAGCTTCCTCTACAGAGAATCTGAGACAGGTCATTGTAACTGATGACACTAGTAGAACATCTGGGTCTGAGTACTCTGCCAGTTTAGAATCAGAATCAGAGGCTAAGCGAGCTGTACAGAGAGGACGTAAGCCTTCCATAACAGTGATACCATACACCCCATTTGATCCATCCATTGAAGATTATTATGTGACAAAATCCTTGAAAAGCGCAGAAGAAGCATATGAGGACATTTTTCAAGAGACAACAGCTATTCCAGGCGAGAGTCCTCCTGATATTGAACCACTTTATGGAGGAATGGCAATAGAAGACTATCTTTATGAATCTTTAGTTGAGGAACCTGAAAATAAGATGGGCGAATCTCAAGAGGAAGAAGTAAATCAGGAAACAAGCTCCGAATGTCTCCAAAAACTCAGATCTCCAGAGGAGGTTTATGAGGAGATGATGCAGAAAAAGAGAGAACTTATAATGATAGAACAAGAGTTTCAACAGTCCCAGACTGCCATAGAATCTTCCTCCTTAGGGGCTTCGGTCACCCGGCCTTCCTTGATTGCTGAGACCTGTGTGGTTACCATGCCAATGGAAGAAACATCCCTAACTCAAAAAAATGATATGCCTCTTATATTCACTGAATATTCTAGTGAACTGACATTAAAGAAAAAGAAAAGGCCAGCGCCACCACGGCCCTCTGAACAGCCTAAGCGCTCCGAGGTAACTGTTGTTACTATTACACCTAGTGGATCTATTGGTTTTGTTAGGCCTATGGTTCCTCAAGATCCTGCACTCAGAAAAGCATTGTTCCCCATACCAGATCTCAAGATCACCCAGTGTTCATCTGGGGAGGAAGACGATGACAGCCTTGCAGAAGAATATGGTGTTGGTATTTCCTCTGACATTACCACCAGCGATGACTCTGAGACTAAAGACGATGCATCCATAAGCCCACCTTTGTCAGAAACTGCTGATATTGAGCCTATCTGTGTGGTCTGTGAAATTCCAGAGGCAAAACCTATTCCAACTCCAATATCAGCCCCAGAACTTACTTCTACACCCTCACCCACATCACCAATGTCAGTTCTAACTTCACCAGCTACTCCAGATTCCAGTTTGGCTTCTAATGCTACATCATCATCCTCATTCCAGGCTCAAACACCTCTTTCATCAGAATCAACTCCACTTTCTACACCAACACCTCCAACTTCATGTGTAACTCAATCGCCTCCAGATGGCTCATCACCATCACCTGCCCCAATTGCAGAAAAAACGTCTAATGGGGACTCAGTCTCTCATCCAACTCCAAACACAGTTATAGTTACAATACCAGATGTGGTGTGGGATCCGTCCAAAGCTCAAACCACTGAAGCAATGCAAGTTAAAGCTTCTGCAGCTGGAGCCTCAACCCCAGCCCTAGTGGGGATGTCTACTCCTCTACCTGTTGTGGTTCAAATGCCAGATTTGGTTTCATCCCCTTCTCAGATGCCTGTCGAAGCTCCGGCTGTTATACAGGTCTCAGCTCAGAGCCCAGAACCTGTTGTTGTCTCAGCTCTACCTACAACACTAGTAAAAGTTACACCTGAATCAGCCATAGTCCAGATGATGCCGGACTTGGTGTCAACTACATCTACAAACTCTGCACAAACCCCACTGCCAGCAGTTGTATCTACCCAAGCTCAAGTTCAAGCCAAAGTGGTCCCTCTACAAGCAGCCGTCACATCAATAAGCCCAGTAATCCCAGCTTCATCTCAAGCAGCCCAGGTGTCTGCAGCATCAACGACTATAACTAAGAAGAAGGTTCCCCCCCCTCCGCCCCCTCGGTCTACGTCAGTGTCATTACCAGAGCTGCCACTTGTAAAAACTATTCAGGATGTTACCCCTACTATGACCACAACAATAGTTAGGCGAGCCACAGTGACTGGCCAGCCAATGCAGTCCATAGTAGTGGATATACAGCCAAGAATGGAAGATATGCAACCAGAGAGTGCAGGTGTACCTCAAATAGTGACCCCAACCAGACATGGGCATGTTGTCATAATAGTGCCTAGTCTAGAAAATATGTCTATGCTTGGAAAAACCCCACGAGATTTAGCTAGCACAGAGTCAATACCTGCTGCTGCTTCTCTGCCACAAAGTAGTGAAACAGCTTCAGAAATACCCAGCACAGATATAGCTTCTTTATCGACTAAGGTGTCATCAGTGCCAGTAGCTTCAGCTCCACCACTTCCGCCTAAACCTATGGCCAGGGCACATTTAGTAGAAACAGTAGAAATACCTGTAGCAGGTATAACTCCACCACTTCCTACCACATTACCCAAGCCAAGTGTTTATCCAAAACCACTGGTTCCAACTGCAGTGACAACTGGTAGAGCAATAGTAGGACAAGTTTCTGATACAACAACTGGTCATGGTCAAATTGCCAAGCCTCCTCCTCCCATACCACCTAAGCCTGTATCAATTCCAGCTGGACTGGTTTTCAGCCACAAACCAGGAGAAAGTGTCAAGCCACCTCCTCCTCATGTGGCCCCTAAAGCTGCAACACTACCCAGGGTTAAAGAACCTCCAAATGCTCTCTCACTTAGCCTGACACGACCTGTTGAATCTAAGTTTGGAGCTATCTCCCCTAAATCACCTTTGTCTCCTAGACACGCCAAATGTTTGCAGACCTACGTGGTAATAACACTTCCATCTGAACCTGGCTCACCAACAGAGGTTATAACAGTCCAGGCACCAGTGAGACGGAGCTCCATCCCATCTACACAAGTGTCTGGGGTACGGACGACACCTTTGGAGCAAAAAACACTTAGTGAAGCATTTTCAGCACAGGCTACAATAAGAAGAGCCTCTGTCCCTACTGTTAGGCTTCCACCTCCAATAACCATAGCTCCAACTGTGGCAGTAGAGCAAGTGACAACCTCTGGAGAAGTGGCTAATCAAGTGCAGAGAGGTGATATGCCTTCGGAGGAGTTAGCACCATCTTTCGCTGATGTCATAGTAGTGTCATCAAGTCAGGAAATGTCTATTCTGGCACATAGTGTACCTCCCCCAATTAAGAAACCATATGTTCTACAGCAACAATCAATTACTCAGCCACTGACACATGATACAACAATGGATGAAGTCATTTCAAAAACCCAAGAGCCTGGAGTTATTTTTCAACCACTAACAGTCGAAGCAGCGGCAAGAGCCCAGTCTATACCACTTGATTTTAAACCTACAGAGGTGACAACAGTGCCACCGGAGGTTTCAGCTGAAGCACTAGTTCCTCATGCCCCTATACCAACTGTACCTGTGCACCCACAGCCTCTTACAGAAGTGGTTTGTGTACCACTGCAGCCTGAAATACCGTTTGTTTCACTTGGTCCCGAAACTAGGGCAGCAGCAGTAACTACAACTGTTCTTTATCCACAATTTGCAACTCAAATTGAAATGCTACAAAATGAACAGGATGTGCCATCTCATGTCATAGTCACTGAGAGAGTTATGGTAAGATCACCAGTAATAGGAGTGAGTCATCACATTTCCTCTCAACAGCAACTTACAGAGATTGAAGCTACAGAGCAAGAATTGCCTCCAGTCTTTAACTATGCTCACGCCATTGCTGAATACCCATCAGTACCACAAACTGTTCAGCCTTTAGAAGATATGACACAGCAGCTATCTTCGCAGCACCCATGGCCTCCAGCTGAAGGGTTGACCCTCCCTACCAAGTTTGAAATACCTACAGAGGTGATAACAACTGACATTGCTATTACTATACCAGGAGTAGAAACAGTGTGTCCAGCAACCCATCCTGTACCTCAAGTTGTTGAAGTTACTCCAACACCGGAAGTGAATAAGTTAATGCAACTGACTACAGTTTCTAAGATGATAACTCCTACAATTGGTGAAGTAACACCTGAAGTATCACCTCTTGTAATGGAAGTCCAACCGATGGCAGTAAAACCAGAAGTACCTCATGTTATTCATATTCCACAGGTCTATGGAGGAGTTACATCCTCAGTCATGTCATACTCATCACCATTAATGGAGGTCATAGCAATGCAGCCTGAACGTGATACACCCACAGAGTTTATAACAAAGGATGTTGATACAGGTGATTCATTGCCATCATCAGTGTTGCATCCCCTGGTGGCAGGGATGCCAGTTAGAGTTGTTTCAAATGAGGAAACCACCAGTGGAATTTGGACATCTGTATCTTCCATAGTACAGCCAAGTTACAGCACAAGTGAACTGTTTTCCTATCCAGCAGAATATGAAACACCTAGGCTTACAACTGCTGCCTTTGCTACCCCCAGGGGAGAATCCATAACTATGCAGCAATCATTACCATTGGCACATGTAGTGAACATGCCAGCTGAAAAAGATGTTGCTTTTGATCATTATGCAGTTCAGGTCCCCTACAGGAGAGAATATGCTCATTCAACAGAACAAAGACCACATGTATTAACTTATTCATCGGAATATGACCATCCTCTGGAGATAATAACCACTGAGGCATATACTAGGAAAACCTCAATCCCCACGGCACAGGACATTCCACATGGTGTATATGTTGCTCCAGTTACTATAACTAAGATTCAGCAAGAGTCTATTGAGAGCAAAGAAATTCGAGGACCAGAAAAGGTGGTCTCCAGTATGAGTCACATGATTTCTTCTTCAATTTCCACTTCAGGCCAACCTCCTGAGAGCCTGCCTAGCCTGGTCACTCAGGTGTTTACCACTGAGGTCCAGAGGACCACTGTCTCAGTTGTTCAACAAAGACTTCCACAAGTCCCTCAACCCAGTGTACACATCACTATACAACCAGATGTAGCTAAAATACAATCTCTGTCAAAACAGAACAGGAAGATAATCTACCCTGGTGATGTTATGGATTTACGAACAATGAAGGTTGCCATAAAGATGACAGAACAGGGCATGGACCTGACACCACCTGAGTCATGTCGACAGTCTTTTTCAAGTGACTCTAGTTGGCGTCAAATCACAGCAGTGCAGCCTGAAATAGTCAATCTTAGTTCAGCGATCACACCTGCAGCCACGCTGTCTGTGGTCACTGACAGCATCACAATAGTCACATGCACAGCAACCATTGCCTCATACAAAACCACTCCAGCAGAGAAACCACTGGATTTGCAGGGCCCTGTTACATCATTGCCTCTGTCTCTCGCCACATACAAATCATTTGAACCGCTGGCTCAGATTGTTTATAGACCTGTGAATTCGCAGCCCGCAGTCAGTGCTGTAGCATCCACAGCTCAAGACATACCTATAAATCTTTCCTTTGGAGCTCTGGTCACAGGAGGCAAACAGCAAATCACTTCCCCTGTAGCTATAAGCAATGGAGGTCCTTTCCTTTATTTGGAGGCCACAGGGGCCATGGATCTTTCTAACTACAGACCAATGAGAGCTATGGTTGCTTTGTCTGATTCAAGCCCAGGAGTCGTGACAACTATTGTAGAAGACGATGGGACTCCAGTAGACCTTACAGCGGGTAGGAGGAGTGTTTGCTGTGATGTCATTTACAAGCTACCATTTACAGGAAGCTGCAGAACACAGCCCGCAGTTACAGAGCAGCCTGAAAACCGTTTTGGCTCCAGAGATGACCACTACCAATACGATATTGCTGGAATGTATGGTATCAAAAACATGACTGGAATAAAAGCTTCAATGTCTGAGACCAACCTCACAGAGGCAGGACTGTTTCCCTATGATCCAAAGAATGACTTTGACTATCTCAGTGGATCTTCAGATGGCGCAATAGACCTCACTGCTGCCAAACTTTCAGCTGGTGAGTTTGGGTGTATTTCTGCATGTTTACATGTGTTTCATTACCATTTTCTTTGCTTGCTTTACGGACTTCCATTAAACGTCTTACTACAGTATAATATAAACTTTTATTTTAAAAATCCCATTCGTCTAAAGCTTATACTTTTACTGTTCAATACTCAATACTTATTGAAAGCATATGTTTGTGTGTTCTTTTTCCAGTCTATCAATTCATGCTTGCGTAATGTTTGATTTGCTTTGGTGTTATATGCACGTTTTCATTTAATATTAATACCTGCTTGTTTTGTTTTTTTCTTCTTACAGATGCATGTGTGTGCCTGCGTGTGATACCTCAATGTTTTGGTTTTGCATCTTGCTAGCCAAAATGACTGCAGATATGCATGTTGCATGAGCCTTTTATATTCAAATTGCATGACCTTTAACTTGTTTAAAAATGTTTCTGAATTATAATGTATTTGATAAATTAAATTGAGTAAAATATATATCTTTGGACTTATTATGGCAGGTAAAGCAGTTGACTACACTAGCAAAGCAACAGGAGTCTACCCTGGGATGACTACTGCTCCATACTCCAAGATCCCCGCAGCTGGGTTTGGAGTAAATGGAGTTCTAATAACCTCAGATGGAATAGTTTACTCCTCTGTTGCTGCCCCAGATCCTTCCACATATGCAGTTACAACTCAACCAGGCTCCATCTTTAGCAGTCCCCTACCACCTACATCAACAGTCCAGAACCAGTCATTGCCACATCCATATGGTTTTATTCCCAGTGCAGAACCTGGAGAGATTATTCCTTTTGATACAGGGCTACCTAAGGAGCTTCTCCCCACAGCTTTGGCTGACATCATAACAGGCTATCCAGACATGTACTCAGATACTACCCTGGAAGCAATTGCTGCCTCTCTGGATGCCTTGGCCTCTTCCTCAATATTCCCTGGTTTAGACAACACCAAGATGGCCCAGTATCAGATGGAGAGGGAGTTTCTAGAGCTAGAGAAGCTTAAGCAGCTTTGTCTCGCTGAGGAGCTGGAGTGGGAGAGGCATGAGATCCAGCGTTACCGTGAACAGGAACAGCTCATGGTCCAAAGGGAGCTTGAGGAGCTCCAGGCTTTGAAACAGCAGCTTCTAATGCAACAAGAGGAAGAGCACCATGCCCACGTGGTGGCCCAGCAGGAGACCTATGCCCAGCAGAAAGACCAGTTGCAGCAAATCCAACAACTCCAACTGCAACTCCAGAGCCAGCTTGATGAGCACTACGGTAGCACTGGTACTACAGGAAACTTGCTAGAAGCTAAATATGCAGGGGTAGGGGACAGTGGCCAGTACTGGCCTGTCAAAGATGAGTCTACAACGTCATCTATTGGGACACAGTTAGAGGAGGGTCATGATCAGCTTAAACTAGTTAAGAAACTACAAGCTGATCAGGACACAGGGAAAAGAATACTTGATAGTGGGGTACAGACAGATGATGAAGACTCAGCAGAGAAGCAGCCCGTAGGAAGGAGAAAGAAGAACAAGAGAAATAATGATAGCTCAGCTCAGACTGATGATGAGGACCAAGATGAATGGGATGCTCCAACAAAAGCTCGACGACGCACTCGAAAACATAGCAGTGAGGGAAAACATGTCTCTAAGGTCACTAGCATTGCAATCCAGACAGTGGCAGAGATATCTGTCCAGACTGACCACTCTGGAACTATCAAACGACCACATGTCCAGATGGACACTAGGGTAGAAATTGTTAAACATATCTCAGCTCCAGAGAACTCTCAGAGGGGTGGAAGTCTGAGCTGTCAGACAGACTATGACAGAAGGTACACACCCATTGACGTTGGCTACAGCACACAGGTGAAAGCAGATGTCCCCTCAAAGTCTAAAGTCTTCTACACTTCAGTCTCCCCCATGTCCCCGGAAAAGTCACTTGGAGGGCAAAGAATGCTGACTGCGGACCCAAACAGATTTTCTTCTGGACCTCGGTCACTAAAGGCTGGTCAGAAGTCTCTCTCTGATCCTAAATCCCTTAGTCCTACCACAGACGACAGGATCGGTGGATATTATGCAGACAGCTATTCTGTAAGTCATAGCAGAATATAACAAAAATATTGTGATTAATGTTTTTATTAGAAACAATAATTTTTGTACATATATTTTTTTAAGAATGACAATTATTGAAAGAACTATCAACAGGGAATTATTGGCAGAAGTGGGACATTGTATTCAAAACTGTTTTAGTGAGTGTATGATCACTTTATATATTAGAATCTTTGTGTTTTTGTGGTCTTTCTATGAGGCCTTCATATCTCCATTGGCAGCAGGTACTTTTTCCCATAGTTAGCCATGTTGTATTGCCATGTTTCTCGAGTAGCCCATTTTCAAATGAGCTACAGGCCAAAGGTGAGGGATTTGAGGGGGAAGTTCTTTGCAACCTGCAACCTCACCAGAAAATGTTAAATACAAAAATAATAGTGAAGTATGTAGTTAATTGTGTTTAAATTGTGTTTATCATAATGATTGAAAGATTTGTATAATTTGCTTCTATTTTCTAGAGCCGTGCCTCTCCCTCTGGTACAGGTAAGAAGGTAAAGCGAACATTACCAGAACCCCCTCCTGAGGATGACTCCCTGACAGGACGTTCAGGCTACAGCACCAACTCTGCTCGTCGCCGTCTTGCCCGCAGTACAACAATGGCCCGGGCAAAGATCCTTCAGGACATTGACAAGGAGCTTGATCTGGTGGAGAGAGAATCTTCTAAACTTCGCAAGAAACAAGCTGAGCTAGATGAAGAGGAAAAGGAGATTGATGCCAAATTACGGTGAGATGCCACCAATCTAACATTAACTATTGAGGATATACTGTAGGCTTGCACTGTTTTGTGAAAGTCTACAGCATATCCTAAATAGTTTAACCAATGAATATGTTATGAGTGATATAATTGCATTTATCCCTCTCATGCGAATCATTACTCCTAATTAATCTGCATGATTCCCCTCTTACCTTGATAGCTTAAGGGCTAAAAGGCTGCCTTGACATCATTCAGTGAGATCTCTCCACACTCAAACATGTCACACTCATATCAAAGGTACTAATGTGTGCAAACCCAGAACATTTTTGCCTCTTTGGTTGAAATGGCAAAAGAATTGTTTGTTCTAACAACATAAACCAATATATGCCCTTTTTCTTATTACTGTAGGTACCTGGAGATGGGTATCAACCGACGTAAGGATGCCTTACTTAAGGAGAGAGAGAAGAGAGAGCGGGCTTATCTCCAGGGGGTGGCGGAGGAAAGAGATTACATGTCAGACAGTGAGGTTAGCAACATCAGAGAAGCCAGGGGTGATGGCCTGGAGAGACCACGGACAGCTCCACAGTCCGAGTTTGACCAATTCATCCCACCTCAGACAGAAGCTGATTCCCAGTACAACACACTTACTAGTCCCTACTCTCACTATGGCCAATATGCCCCTCAGACCCAAACCACCAGTCACTACACCCAACAGAACCTATATCAACAGCAGTCCCTTTACCAACAACAGGTATCTCCTTACTCAAGCCTTTCCCTCTCTCATGCCCAGGCTCAGTCAAGCAGCTACCAACATGCTCTGCACTTGCAGCAGGGTAAGCAGCGGCAAACAACCCTGTCTGATTTAGAGCCTAAGATCAGAACAAACTATGAAGTTATACACAACCAGCCTCTGCTCATTGTTCCAACCTCAACAGAAAGTGGTTATGGGGTTGCTCACCTTGGGGGCAAGTATGGCAGTTTGGACTTAAGGATAGGGATAGGGGAGAGGAGCATGGCGTCCAGTCCCATGTCTAGCATTTCTGCTGATTCCTTCTATGCTGATATTGAACACCACAATTCTAGGAACTACGTGCTGATAGAGGACATAGGGGAACTCACCAAGGCCTCAACAGGTCTGAGCAACACCGGTTTGGGATCTGGATTCAACATTCCTGATAAGGAGTTGTCCAAGGCGGACAGACTACTCAGGGCAGCGGAAGTCAGGCGCTCAGCGGAGGTACATCCCGTGTGTATATCTGTCATTGATCACTTATTCTCCTAAATTTAACACGTGTACATTCATGCATTTGTTATTGTGGCATCTGTTAATGTGTTCCATATTATTCTTCCATTTTAGGTGGCAGATTTTTTAGGTTCATCTCGACTTCAGGGTTATGGTAAAGGAGAAGATGACACTATGGAGGAGCCTTATGAGCTAAAACTACTGAAGCAGCAGATCAAGCAAGAGTTCAGGCGAGGAAATGAAGGACTAGAACACTTAACAGGCCTTGGCCAGCCCCAGTATCTCCCTAGTGATGGCAGCTTTCGCCACTTCCCTAAAGGAGAAAAATATAGCATCGGCAGGCTCACTCTTGAAAAACAGGCTGCAAAGCAACTCCCAGCAGCTGTGCTTTACCAGAAACAAATGAAGAACAAAAAGGCCCAAATAGACCCTAAGGCCATCACAAAATGTTCTCCAATTCAGGAGACTAGGGACCTGGAGCCCGACTACGGCAGCTACATGGGATCTGGGGCCTCTTCTGTGACAAATATGGCTGCTACAGCTAGGTTGCTTCAGGATGAGATTACATTTGGGCTAAGAAAGAACTTGTCTGAGCAGCAAAAATATTTAGGCTCCTCCCTGGGTGCAAACTTAGCTGGTTCTCTTAATCTTGGGCAGTCCCTTGGACTTGGATCTACCATCAGGGCCACTGCCCATGATGATGGCACCTACCCAAGTGGCACCCGTTCCCGCCCCTCATCACGCCCCTCTTCCCGCCCCTCTTCTGTCTATGGCTTGGATCTATCCATCAAAAGAGACCTATCCAGCTCCTCACTTAGACTTAAAACAGAAGGAGAGGTCCTGGATGCAGCATTTGCCCCTGGGGTGGCCAGAGCAAAGCCAACTAGTTTACCTATCAGCCAAAGTAGGGGCCGACTCCCCATTGTGGCTCAGAACTCTGAGGAGGAGAGTCCTCTCAGCCCAGTGGGGCAGCCTATGGGTATGGCTAGAGCCTCAGCTGGACCTCTCCCTCCCATCTCTGCCGACTCCAGGGACCAATTTGGGTCAAGCCATTCTCTGCCAGAGGTACAGCAACATATGAGGGAGGAATCTCGGACAAGAGGCTATGATCGAGACATCGCATTTATCATGGATGACTTACAAGGCGCCATGTCTGACAGCGAAGGTAAATGGAGCCTCACACTGTTGCAGGAACTTGACTGTGTGGACCTGCTTGTCATGCATGCTAATGCTGAGTGGTCTTACTGAGTTATCTGGTTCTATTTCAAACAGCATTCCAGATCATTGTTGATGTTGTTGGTTTCTATATCTCCCTCTATATGGTAAATGTCACATTAGATGTTTGCACGTTGTTTCTTTTTTTTTTTTTCGTAAGATTTCACTACCGGTACATAATACTCTGCTTGAGTTTATGTATGTCATTAATTAGTTCGACCCATGTTTGTCCTGTGATTAAATCAGCATGCTTTGGCTTTTTATTTTACAATAGCTTTACTTTATAGTTAAATTACCATCTTTACTCCTAAAACTCTGTGGTAACACAGCTGCACAAGTTCAATGGGCTTGAAGTAATTTATACATTCTGTCCACATTACGGATGCCTTATTCTTAGTGAGAGCCCAACATTTATTATTATTATTATACCCAGCAATATATGTTTCACAGTCACCCTATAGTAAGTTTCTGCACTGGGGACACTCAGTGAATGCATCATAGATTAACACAGTTCACTCACTCACACTTCAAGTGTTTTGGCACATACTAATCAATGACTTTTCAGAAACTAAGCTATATGGCATGTAACATCTTTAAAAGTGCGTTTCTCTGAAAAACTTGCAGTATAAGTTAAGCTTTGTATTGTGAAAAATCCTATCCTATGTTAGGCATTCTTAAATAGAACATTATTATATTAAGTACTTATTTCATATGTGAAGTGCCTCATAAACATACATTCTGTTAACTTTTACATAATATGTGTGTTTCAAAATGTTTGGTTAAGACTGTTTAAGCTGATGAACAGACTAGACCATCTGGAAGCTGCAAAGCTGTGGTAAAAGTATTTTATATAAACAAGGTATGACAAGGAGTGTCTAGGGATTCTCTATATTTGTACAGCCCCTCCCCCACCAACCAAAAATAGTGTCTTTGTGAAAAGTAGGACCTTACCTCAGAAAAAAAGTGTAACTATTTACACCCTTTCAGCTGTTTGGGAATAAAACTAGAGGCAGCAAGTTCAAAAGAATACTGCTGAATCATTTTGACAAGATATGTATTCAGGTGTTCTGCAGGTGCAGTGGAGGCATTCACTTAGTGCAGTTACTTCCCTCTAACTCCAGGGGCCTCATTTATAAACGGTGCGTACGCACAAAAGATGGCGTACGCCAGTTTCTACCTATCTATTTCTATCTAGTTTATTATATATACAGTCTATGGTTTCTACGCCTGTTTGCGATTTATAAAAAACTAACTTGAAGGGAAAATGTGCAGTCCTCCACGCAAACTCTGACCCATGCGTACACACTAAGCACAAAAACGGGAGGGATGAGAAACTGCGACACCATTAGCAGAAGGAAGAATAGAGAGAAATATGTGGAAAAAATACCATAAATTAAATATTACCTCTCATTTATATGAAGAATTCACAACATTTGCAAACATTGATTAAACCCAATCTTAAAAGGATTAAACAAAGGCCTGTTTGAGACTCCTGGGTGCACACTAAAACATAACTTGGAGAAATAAATAAAATACGCAAATGGGTAAATAGGTTGTATAGATACGAGCATGGTTTTATATACTATGTTTAATCATGTTTTATTTAGTTCGCCAATAGCCTACTTGATAAGTCGCTCGTAAAACACAGGAGGTATGGAAAGAACACCATATGTGGTAAATTGTACAGCTAATATAACACAACACATTAGTTGTATTTCCTTTAACTGGTGGATTATGGATATAGGCCTATAGTTGCTGATCGACAGCTGGAACACAAACCACCAAATACAAAACAATAATTCAGATCCAGTCGTCATGACTCCGGAGGGATTCCCCGATCATTTCTTACAGTTTCTCATCAAGGGGGGGTGTCTCCTGTCCCCGGTACAAACAAAAATATGGGCGTTACGTGAAGCCCGCAAAAGCTGCACCGCATTTCGAGTTGATTTTGATTTATAAAGGGAAACCGGCGTAGGATAAGCCGTACGCAAGTCCTGTGCCGGTTCGCAGTCTTTTATGAATCGGAAAGTGTCGGTGCGTATTTATTTGCTTTGTCGTAAGCAACCTTCCCACGCCAATCCTACGCAAGGCTTTATACATGAGGCCACAGGCTAGTCAGTGACACACACCAATATAAGGGTAATTATAAGTTTCAGGAGTTTCTGTGCACGAAAAACTATTCTGCAATGCAAGGACTTTCATTCAAGGACTACATGCAGTTATGTTCAGCCTTCTGTTGCAAATTACAAGTTCCACATTATTGTGTCTCTTATTTTGTTTTATTTGTATATGTCTTTAATTTTGTATGTGTATCTGAATGTGCATCCTTGCATGTTGTGAACTATATGTTATCCATTTCCATTTTAATAAAGTGAATGTTTTCTGCTTGTTGTTTGTTGCTGTGGGTGTCTCATTGCCATGTGAGATGTTCATGTCGCATAGTAATGAACAGCAAATGTTGACGTGTACTATCTCCATCTTTGTAAGTGTGGGATTGTAAGTGTGCCATTAGGTAAGGGAAATCTAGTTTGGAAGACTTCAATACAACACTTAATAGGTAATACGTAAGATTTAATTAGGTACAACATGTTTTGCAGTAACAATTGTACTTAGGCACTGCAAAAATGGTTGACTTTCGCAAAACTCTTGCCTTATTAGGACCAAATGGAAGACGGTTTTATGTCATCCACATTGAATATGAGAAAATAATGCTTAATTTGTTAAGCAATTTTGCCTTATTTTCTGGACCATTTGCAAAAGATCATCATGGGTAAACTCTTTGTCACGATATTTGACCCAAGGTAAAAGTGTCCGTTTGCCTTGATTACAGCACTAAGTGATTCCAGGCTGGCTTTGAACAGAGATGATGCCAGAATCTTTCATGAAAGTATCAGACACGGTAGAGTATTTTACAGTACTAGTTAAAAACCTTTACTTTAATGTTTTTGCTATGACACTTGATATTAAGTGATAGATGACCTTTAAAATGCCCTGTCACATGTATTTTCTTATGTTTTTCATAATGCTACTGCTCCAATTTGTAGACTGTCTGACTCAGACCTGCAGTATTTTGAAGCATGCATCTTGACTATTGATCTCAATGCATGTGCTAAAGTATACCTTCAATACAAATCTAGTCTTAGCACATTTGCTAGAATTTGTTAGATTACTTAACATGTGTTGAACGCATTTCTGAAAAATACATACAACTTTGTACCCCAGCTGGAGGCCCAAACTGGAATATAGAAGGTGAGACAGCATCACAATTCCATGTAGTTGAATAGACGCTGTATGCCTCCATGCCACATATCATGGTTCTGAATGATCCGCTTTTCAGGATGTTTTTGTAAACACACCCAACTCATTCTAGTATGACCCACATCTCAAAAATATCTTTGTCATTTAGCAGATCTACAGCGTTGACATGTTAGAACCCATCTTAATGGCACCAGATATGTTGTATGTGTAATATACTTAAGTGAGTAAAACATTATTCTGGAATGATCATAGTGCTTCTGTCAGCATATCACACCCATTTTCAGTATTCATGTTCATGCACTTTTGCATCACAGTCACCTATACTGTATATGATATGATCATGCGTGATACGTGTGAATTATTATTGCAGTGTGCATATGTGTTGAGGCATTTTATCCAACTTTAATAGATATCTGAAGGCCGATGTTACCACTGTTGACTGATTCTACATCATCAAACTCTAATACTGATTAGAAGGGACAAGTGCCTTCTAATATAATTCATTTATCCACCAGGCAACATTTACCTTCAGAGTACAGTATATAGTCATCAAGCCATTTCTCCTCTTAATTATTGGTGCATTTCCTTGGTGGAATTATATCACTGATAATAAAAAGAGACATCTGCCAGAACTGCACATTCTGTCCTTGGCGACAATGTATTTTGTCATACACCGAAGTGATGATTCACATTTCTAAGGGAACACATTATCCACCAACCTGACTTGACTTGTTACTTTGGCTTTAGATTACCTTTGAGCTTTGCAATAATTAGGCTAAATACATCCAATACCATGTGTTAATAGTTACTTTAATAGTGTTATATATCTGTATAATTAACTTTTTTGGGGGGGGTCACATCACATTTT
>NC_136903.1:18901337-18956935 GCF_949606895.1 Notothenia rossii
GACATGCCATAGTCACACTTCACTTTTTATAGTTACCAGCTACTGTAATTAAGATTTGCACGTTTATTTTCCCCTCAGGCAACGGACTTGGTATCCGGGTGGTAGGTGGGAAGGAGATTCCAGGGAGCCGAGGACAGATTGGAGCCTACATCGCCAAGGTTATCCCTGGTGGTGTGGCAGAACAAACAGGACAAGTTGTGGAGGGTAAGAGAATAATGAATAAAAGGAGGGGGTATGAACTAAGTGTTTATCTGCCTCATCTGGCGACTTAGTAACTAGTAATGTGTATCCTTTTCCAATAGAACATGTTAATTTGACACAATAAATTCATGACTTCGCAGCAGATGGAAAGAAAATTCATTTCTGAGGCCTGAGAGATTAATGTTGTAAAAGCAAATATTTAAACTGTTGTTATTTATAGGGCAGTGTAAAAAGCCTCGAGTAAAAATCCCTTCCTAAATCACTGAATTCCAGATGGGGATTTGAGCTGCTGCTGCAGTGTTGTGGTCTGTCATGTGTCATTCCCCAACACATCACATCCAAAAATGTAAAAAGCCTATCAACTCACCGTCCACAGCACAGGCCTGGGCTGTGTTAGTCATTAGGCTATATTTAGCATTGTTATGGACACACAAATGTACACGCACGCAAGCACGCACACACATACTGTACACAAAATGTATGAATGCTCAGAAGTCTTTACTCAATGTGTACACAAGTCCATTAGAATGTTCTAATGATCAACCTATAGTGTATTGCTGGACAGAGAGGAGCCTGAATATCATTGGCAATTTACACAGCTTGATTGTATTTTTAGGGCCAAATTGGTTCTTGTTTCCCTCTTTAAAAAGGGAACTCCACTGTAGGGACTGTGATGACTTTGATATTACACAGGGGAGGGGGTGAAGGACAGATCAACTGTGTATTTCTTCTTGGTCTATTTGTCCATTTTAGATTGGAAATAATAACACTGAACATGTTAAACTGGACTATTTTTTCATGCTAATAATAGCTGTGATATATAAAAAGGAACAGTGGTCAGGCGGGCAAGCTTCACTTTGCATACACAGAACTGCAACTATGCAAATGTGATGTTTATTTTTGTCTTACAGAATGGCAGAAGAACATGCCTTCAGGTGCAAAGAGAACTACAGTGGGGGAGGATATAGCGAATTATAGAGAGAGAGCATTAGTTAATTATAGAGAGAGGGAATTATCTTTATGAGCAGTGGCTCATGTAGAAGGATAGGGAGTTATAATACAAACATTTAATATAACAGCAGCTTATGAGATGCTTTGAAAGCAGAAGTAAAATCGGAAGACCGGATTCCAGTTGTTTAAGTGAGGCCTCATACAGCTCAGACCTAGGTTGGAAGTTTGAGATTGCAGTGCACTGATGTTTGTAATTATACCATTAAGATACACATTTGAGTAATATTAGTAACTTATTCAGTCTAATTTATTCTACATCTGACATGTCATTCATTGTTTGAGTAAAAGCTGCAATAGTCCTTTATGCTCTATACTTGACCGCAGGTCATGGAGTGTAATTAGGTATCCGTAGACCTTTCTATGAGACATCTTTATTTACCCAACAGGTCTTCAGCCATGGTACATACATGCAAACTAGATGCAGGCTTACATCAAGCCCCCAGGAAGTGCGCCGGACTCTGTGCCCAAAATTCGTTGTGTCCAAATGGCGGTACTAAAATTTCCGTATCAGTCCTTGACGTCACTGGGCCCAGAAATACTGTTCCCCAATAGGCGCTTTCACACCTGAGTACTTTTCCCAGTATAGTACCGATATAGTTCCGAAAATGTGCGTTCACAGTCACACCAAAGAAATCCGGAACTAGAACTTAGTTCATGAGAACCTTTTCACCCCGTTTTCAGTCCCTGCTAAAGAGCAGGTACTTTCATGGGAGAAAAAGGTTCCCATTAGCCGCTTTCACACCAAGTACTTTGCTGCACTTAGTGCCCGGCACTTAGTACCCCCATGAAACTAAGTACAGATCGCGTTCACACCGGAATAAGTTCACTGAGGGAAGATTACGCAAATGGAGCCGCAGACGTCACTTCTTGTTCTTCTGCTTTGGGTTTACTGGCAGGCCGCAAACAACTTCACGCCGTATAGGCTACTGCCGCCCAAAATCCCCGGCCGGAAGTCCCCGGAGTTGGGGACTGGCTTCTGTAGAAGCTGCTGGGAGTCCCAGCAGCTTCTACCGAGTAAATCCCCAGAACGCCGACACCTCCTCATCACTCCACCACTCCAATGTTTTTTTTTTGTGTTGCCATAAGTTATTCTCTCTCCGTTGGTGCGCGGGGCTAATGCTAATAATGCTAATGCCAGCAAATACAATGGCGGATACACAAAACTTTTCAGAGTTTTACGGGGCGTGGTTTGCAATTCGCCCAGCTATTCGAAATTGGTACTTTTTTCTCCCAGGATAGTACCACCTCTCTAGCAGGCACAAAAAATGGGGGTAAAAGTTCACGGAACTAAGTACTCTCTTTGGTGTGAACGCAAAATTCCAGGCACCAACGGAACTAAATGGGAAAAGTACGGGGAAAAGTACTCCGGTGTGAACACGCCTATTTCTGATCCCGGTCTCATTCTTTCCTATGAGAGCTGCTCATATAGTGCCAGTGACGCGTCCTCAAACCCGGAAGTAAACTTCTTCCGGTTGCTTCGACAAAAACCAATGCAATTTTTCCATCTATCGAATCATGAATCTAAATCGATAGATTTATGATCGATAGATTTATGATTAGAAAATTATAAAAGTAGGGTAGACATGTGGATATTATCCGGCTGAACAAAACGTGATCTGTCTCTTCAATTTGTGTCAACCACAGACCTTATTTTGAGCTATTTTCCAAAGTCCTATGGAGAAATTGCATTGTTTTTTGTCGAAGGAACCGGAAGCGGTAAAATGCTAACCTACTTGTGGCACTCTATGGAGAGAGAAAAATAAATCTAGACTTGGCTTTTAGTGCATTTTACAACTTTAAGGACCTAATGATTATAATAAGGGCTATGAAATAGTTCATGCTGGGTAGTTTATTTAGGACTGATACGAAAATTGTAGTACCGCTGTTTGGACACAACAAATATTTGTCCTCAGAGTGCGGCGCACTTCCCACTCTTGGCCGAGAGTGGGAGCTCGGGGGGCGGGGCTTAAGGGGCAACTCAACTGCGCACATACGGGTACTTCTGCTTTGACAGCCAGGCATGACGGGTAATGACGTTTCGCTCTCTCAAAAGTTGGGCCATTTTGCCTTCATGCGCCAATGAGCAGCTCTAAAAGGAAAGAACGAGACCCCGCCTCCGACGCTGTATCCAGTTCTTATAGAGAGCCGATGTCCCTCCCTTTCCGGTGGAACTCCATGGGACCTTATTTCAGAAAAATTATATATTGAAGTCAATGGCTAGAGAAAATGTATCTTTTGATCCCGTTTGAATTGTGCCATGAATTACACATATGATGTTTGTCAATTTAAAAGTAAAAAAAGAAAGAAATTGCCGTAAAACTGTGAAGTAACACTTTTGTTTGCGTGAAACCGCTCAATGAACTACATCTCTCATCACACAACACATGTCACCAACACCAAGATGGCCGTCACTACTGTCTTGCCAAAAAAGGTGATTGACTCACCCTCACTATTACCACAATGAAACACGTCAAGAAGAATGTCATGCAAAACTGGCTGCCTGCCCGCCTGCCTGCCTTCCTTCGATCCTCCCTGAACTGTCTGATATTTTTAATGTTCAATGTTAACCATTTGTGCAGATAGCATGAAGCAGAAAAGATCGCCCCCAGGGGCGGGGGCATCCGGGCTTAAATGGTGTATTATAGAATGATCACACCGGTGTGACAGTACTCTTCAAAAGGTTCACAAAATATGACTTTGCTCTTACTGTTTAACATTTTGGGTTACTTAATGTTATTTCATGTTAAGGCTAATAAAAATGACAAGGCTAAGCCGGCTGTAATGCTAACTAACGTGCTTGCTACTAGCTAGGTATAGCTAACTTGATCCAGCCACTCCTGGTCCTTTCATCAGACGGGAAGCGAAAGAACAAGCAAGACCCATTGCTGGTATGATAACAACCTGGTACAAAGCACAAAGGTATCTTGTTAAAGTTATCTTATCTTAGCTATCTCTTATATTTAGTGGAGGAAAACAATTATGACATCAGTTATGACATGACATTATGCGACTCTTAGATTTGTAGTCTTTCTAGTTGTGTATTTTTCAGTCTTATATTTCAACAGTTTTACGACAAACTGTGACTTTTTTTACTTGGAAATGGTTTTTTAAGATTTACACATTGATATGTGTAATTCATGGCACAATTAAAATGGGATCGAAAGATAATTTCTCTCTCGCCATTGACGACTTCAATACATACTTTTTCCGAAATAAGGTCCCACGGAGATCCACTGGAAAAGGAGGGACTTCGGCTCTCTATTATACTGTACATTGATGGCTTACATACACTCAGTATCACTCCGCACCACATCAGTAACATCCTGATAGTATATGTGCGCGGTACAAAAACAATTATGATAGTGTGCATACGTTGACTGTTTCTGTCACAATATTAATTAAGTTTCCCAATTGATATAGGACACAACATCAAAGCATCACTCCTGTTGTGTGAAGCCAAAGCGTAATTACCGAGTCCGCAGTTTAGTAATCGGGCCGACTGCGCATGTTTCGTTCCACACTCCAGTCCTGTTGGTGGCGTGTGCAAATGTATCTGGCTTACCAAGAAGCAACAGTCAATGTAAACAAACTGTTCGGTTTAATTGAAGAGAAGCTGTGGAAGGAGATTCACCGTTACAGCGTTGGATAATATTTGTCTTTAAAGAAAACGTTGAGCGTAAATCAGTAAATGCGCTCGCGAAAATGGAAGGCTATGCGGACACTGTCGCAGTAACGGTACGTCTACACAGCAGCTTTGAAAAAATCTTGAAAATCTTAGAGCTGGGCGTGTCTGAGAGCTTGCGGATTTTTAGCGAGCAACGCGACCAATAACCAATCACATGAATCTCCCGCCCCCGACATACAAAGCAAAAAACCCCGGGGATTTTATGCGAGCAATATATATATATATATATATATATAAACTCCCCAAACAGGCGAAAACCTACCAGTTTCACCCACTGTCTCTGCCACCTCCCTCCATGCCTGGTTCCTCCGGTTTGTATCCCGGTAAATAGTTTTGGTCGTAAAGAACCGGGTGATTTGCTACCGTAATTTCTCATTTGGAATATGAGGAAATGAACTGCGGTCTGGTTCTCCCAGCTTGCACGCGGTTTGATTGGCTAGCGCTTGTACTGTCAGATTTGCATAAACGGGATTTGATTGCCTGACACTTCCAGCTCAGCTTCAAAAGTTGAACATTGCTCAACTTTTGAATCCTGAAAATCCTGATAATCCTGGAAATCTTCGCTTTGCTTCATCACAACGCAGTTCGGCGAAAAGCGAGGCAAAGTGACGTCATCCCCATTCAACGTCAATGGGCAGAGAAGCGTTGGAAGATTTTTTTAAAGCTGCTGTGTGGACGTACCGTAAGATACATGGAGTAGTGTGCACTTCAAAGTGTAGCGGCTCCTCATTAACTGAGGGCCACGCAAGCAACCAGGCAAGCGCGCACGCGCTCACTCACAGCCTTAACATTTCCGTTCTTACGTAGGCTAATAGTTGAAACAAACCTCTATATTTACCCTTTTTACTTCCCCGTTTCAGTAGTGCAACCATGGACGCACTCTTTGTTGTATTTCATTTTTTACACATTTACACTATCATTTTATTGACTTACGTTGTAAAGTGTGCATCAGATTGGCCATCTCCAAGTTAGGCCAAACAGGGAAATCATTAACTAGTGTGTTCTCGCGTAATTTCAAGACCACGTGAGATACACAACGTTTTTTTTTGTTTTTATAATGATAAATAATTATGCAAGTCACCACAAATAACCTGTTATGTCTGAACTGAAGGACAAATTATTTTGGAAATATAGATTATTCTTGTTCAATGGGATTTAGAAGCTTTATGCTTAAGAAATTATATTACCTCTATGTAAAGGCAAAGCACTTTCCATAGCATCACGCTTCGTTTCATGCAGAGGGAGGGGTGAAATGAATTAGTCTAGACTGAGTCTACAACATATTGTGTGGGAATTGATAACACACTTTTGACTCTGAATCTGCTTGCTTGCTTTCATCACACCACAGGAATGCAGGTGTTGGAGTGGAACGGAATCCTTCTGATGGGAAAGACGTATGAAGAAGTGCAGTGCATCGTGGGCCAGCCATGTGCCGAGGCGGAGATCTGTGTTAGACTGTGAGTTACATCTGTCATCATTTACCCCTCTATCCCTCTGAAACTCCAATATGTTTAGCTGCAATATGGTAACTTCACAACCTTCTCTCCACCTTCCTTTCCCTCCTCTTTATTCCACATCCCTTCATCTGACAAGTATCACCCTCTGACTGATAACTGCTATAACACACTGGTTTATGTTCCATTATAAATGTCCTTTATGGATCCAAACAGCGACCTTGATATGCTGTCTGACCCTGAGCACCCACAAGCCCTGGAGCACCATGTCCAGCTTAAGGCTGGTATGTACAAGGATTTGTTGATGTGTCTGCATGCATGCATATATCTGTGTGCCTATTTCACATAATTTCAAGGTGAATTACTGTGTTCATTTGTCTCAGTAGGTGGACAGCGTTCCCCTGGTGTGGATCCTAATCAATTGGCAGCAGAACTGCAGAAGGTGTCCCAGCAACTGGCTCCTGGTTTGGCTGGAACAGGGCTCGGGTCTGGGGGTTTGGGGATCCTCTCTGCACTGGATCGTTCTGCCCTCCTCCACTCTGGTACTGGCTCAGCTGCCTCCAGTGGTGTGCCAAGCCCTGGCCAGCCTGCATCCCCAGCCATAAACAAGAAACAACGACACAAGGTTGTGGATAAGACTTGCATATTTCGCTGCCACATAGCAGGCACACTTTTTAGTTGTATATAGTTGAACTAGATAAATTGTGTAAAACAAAAATGTATTCTAAATGAATAATAGTATGGATCTGTTATGAGCAGAACTCTTTTTGATCTCTCATGGACCTCCATCAACATTAAATCATATATACATGACACTTCAAAATGGAAGGTGGCATGTGAAGGTCAAACAGTGTGACTGTGTTCAACAGGACAATTATAATGGAACAAAATATAGTGTATTACATTACATGACCTAGGGTGGTCTGCATGAAATTGGAAATATATGCAAATGTTTACATGTATTTTCATTGAAAGGCATGTCAAACTGATAGAAAAAATAGGAAGCATTATGGAATGATAAATGGAGATGAATGTCAAGCAGAAATATATTTGTACTTAATTATCTAAACTGTAAAATACAATGTTCACTAATGATTATGTAAAAATGAAATAATTAATTAACCTTCTCAAAATTCACTAGAGGACCTTTCAAGTAAATTGCACTCCTCAGATAGTAATATCTCTCCTGAGGCCCATAGATACGGTGAGAAATCTTTACTCAGCATCTTTTCTACAAGGACAACCCATTCATCCGTAAGATTACAATAGAGAGAGGTCAAGTTAGGTCAAAGCACCTTTTAACAAAGCCTAATCCCAGGGGAATGGCTTGCTTGAACTTTTCTTTGTGGGTCAAGTCATGAAAGAATCATTTTTCAACCATTGTATGCTCTCTCCTATTTCTGTAGCCGATAACAGAGGTAATGAGGATACCTCATCCCATCACTGGAGAAATTCAGGTATTAAAACACAAAAAGTACTAGATACTTTTCATCCATAGTTAAGTCTGCCTCACACAGCTTCCCCTCCACTCTTTTCCCCTCAGCTCCAGATCAACTATGACAAGAGCCTGGGAAACTTGATCGTGCATGTTCTGCAGGCCAGAAACCTGGCCCAGAGGGACAACGACGGCTACTCTGACCCGTTTGTCAAGGTCTACCTCTTACCTGGGAGAGGGTGAGTTCTGACTGTGTTTCACTGTTCATGACTGTCTGGTCTGTGTCTGCCTTTCTGCTTCTGTGTCTGTCTTGTTTACTCTCCCCCTGTTTCTTTCTGACCTTATATTGTGTCTTGTACGAAATTGACTAACTACCTGAGCTTGTTTGAGAGAATGAGACTGGACATGATGATATGAGGCATTCAGTTGTAGTTTGATTTGATTCAATTTGATTCAATCTCTTTTGATTTCTGGATGGGTGTTGTATACCTCACAGGAAGTTGTGAGAGGAGATAATTTGCCATACTGAAACATTATAATATGTTAAATTATCTGGTCATAGACAGCATTATGTGTATGCTATCATACTCTAAGGTAGACTTTTTTATTTTCCACTAGTTGTATGTCCTGCTTTTACTTCTCTCGCCTGATCCACCCAATAGCTTCGTACAAAGAGCCTGTGAACAGCAAGAGAAAGGATCGATATAGCCTTATCTGCTCTGTAACCGTATCTGCTCTTAGATAAAAACCCCATTAGAGCTGTTTATGAGATTATAAGACCCCTCTATTGCACACTTAGAATGAAAGCTATACAGGAGAGCCTTTTTGTTCCCCTGCTGTTTCATTTGAAGAGTATTTTGAAATGTATTTGTGGGTAGAGTGCACGGCCACGGTACATCGAGCAGCAGTTCAGAATAGTGAATTAGTCATCCACCCATGAGCCAGTTGGAATCATTGTGAGATTTTTTGGTCTTGCGTCACATACATTGCTTGGGCACAAAAACAGTGCACCTGCAGAGAATATTGATTGCCTCAGCTCTCTATCCTTTACTGCCTTTTATTTAAGCTCTCTGGGCTTCTCTGACTGTTTTTTGTGTTTTTGCTTTCTTGTTTGTGATATCTGCCCTCCTCTTCCTCTTCTGGACTCCCTCAGCCAAGTCATGGTTGTCCAGAATGCAAGGTAGCGTGGTGCTGATCTTTGCTTTTCGTTGGTGTTTCGTTTTTTCTTTCTGTAAATTATGTCTCCAAAGTGCTTCTCCATCCTTTTGTTGTGGCCTTTGTTGTTCGTCTAATTATCTGCTCAATTTCATGTCGTTTAAGAAAACTCCTGTCATTGCTTTTTCTCTCCATACCTCTCACTTTTAACACTTCTCAGCTTCTATCTCTGAAGTGCTTTGTGATTTTGTAAAGTCATCCAAGACAATTTGAACATTGTCATTTGAAATTGTTTCTGATGTCTCCAGAGCAGGAGATTTTACAAGCATCTATTCAGCCCACAGTTTTTGAGCATATCATAGTGTAGTAAATGTTTGCCATGGGGTCAGGCAGGGAAGAGAAATTTAAATTTATTACTGACAACCAATCATTCTGAATATCATGACTTATCAGTGCTGATAACAAGAGAAGGACCAAGTATGCCCAGAAGACCATGAACCCAGAATGGAACCAGACTGTCATCTACAAGAACATTCATTTGGAACAGGTACTGTGCAGAATAACATTATCAAACACCTTACACACAAACTTTTCCTTTGTCATGCTTGTGCAGTCAGTGTTTGTGCTTCGGGCCACTTGAGGTGACGTTGGTGTCTCATTATACTCTTCTTAGGATTCTGTCCATATGCCTTGTCCGCAGGGCTGTCCTCCATATCCCTGTGCAACCTCTTATCAGCAAAGACTCAACTTAACATGCATCATTTCTGTTCTCACACTGCATCAACACAGACAGCCTAACTGCATATCAATTCAACACAAATAATTATAGAAACATTGTAATTGTGCCTGTGTGCTTTTCTGTCACACTGTGTTAGTTTGTGTGCGTATGGGTGCTTGTGTTTTCTTCATTGATGTCTGTGTTTGCTTGTGTTGTTTGTGTACACACATATTGTAATTACAACAGTGAGGAAGTGCAGATGCAGTAGCTTTAGTGGTCAGATAGAGGCCTTCATTGTACTCTCTGGGGCTTCCTTCTGTTAATCACATCTCTGATGGCTGGAGCCTGCCACTCTTAAAACTGCTGCGGCATCACTCATTCAACCATTCACCCCTGATATATGTTGCAATCTCCCCGTACACATACCAATACACACATTCACAAGTTTATTTACATGTATTGGAACAAACCAAATCTAATGTAAGTCCTTATCTTCCGAGCATATTAAAGTCAATAACCATTCTAGGTTTGTTTTCTATCACACTATCCACTTACACATACTCAAACGCAGGCCTACGCACACACAGTTATCTCCCTCACACATACATATGCACAAACCATTGTCATAATCTGTTTCCCTTCCTCCTTCACTTTTTCTATCCAGTTAAAGAAAAAGACGCTGGAGGTGACTGTGTGGGACTATGACAGATCATCTTCCAATGACTTCCTGGGAGAAGTGAGTGCTTTTGGAATCTCAACAAAAAACTCAAAATGTCCAATGCTTAACTCACACATAGTAAACAGCGGCATTCTTTTTTTGATGACAAAAGCTTTTCTTGCAACTTTATAATACGAGCCTTATCTCCCTCGCTCAAATTCTGTAGTCAATCTTTGCTACATGCCTTTACCTTTTTTTTGCAAGAAGTGCTATTCGTCTCGTGCTAAATTCTGTATGCATTACAATTCTGTAGCAAAAACTGTTTGAATATGCTTTTATGTTATCTACCATCCAAATTCTACTCCCTTTTCCCTTGGGACCCTTTGGCTGCATCTCAGGTCGATGAAATGGAATCCTTGCGTCCCTCACTTGCGTAGTTTCCCTGCCTTTAGTCCCTCCCAGCAGGGAAGCATGGAGAGACACAAGGAAACCACGAGAAGCAGGGAAATGAGTTTTAAGAGCAATGGGACGTCCTTTTCTCCGGAGCGTCACGTGAAGTGACGTCCGTTTGTGATAACACCGCACAGCTGATCTCTGACAGCAGCTTTGTCCCTGTTGTTTTCACACACACCCCCGCCTCTGTTAGTACACATTTACTGACATAAACATGTGTATCATCTGTTGTAGACCCAAATAAATAAAATAAAATAAGAATTCATTCTCAAAAAAGATAAACGCCATTCGTAAAATGCATAAACGAAAAAAGCGATCATGAAAATGTTTCCAATAAATGAATAAAATATTTGTTGTAACTAAATGATACATTAATTGAAACAAAACACAGTATAAACTGAGGAGTGACTCTCGTGAGGTTCATGTATTTTCTTCACGCTGGGAAACTGCTCTCATGTCAAGAAGCATCACATCAGTGCATGCACTGCATCGTCCAATCAGTGAGCGATACACAGTAAGGGGGCGGGGCGAGTAACTGAGGATTTCATCGGAGGATGGTCTGGTGGTTCCTCCATTATCGCTCCTCGCTCCTCGATCCTCGGTCCTCCGGCAGAAATAAGCGCCATGGGACGGTACTCAAGATGGCGCAGACAAATCAACTTCCGGTGATACCAGGACCGACGAGCGAGGAAATGAAAATAATCGACCTGAGATGCAGCCTTTATACCTGTTGTACCTGAGTGATGGGCTTTGCTTTTTGAGTTTTTAATGGTTTTGTTTCATCCTAACGATGTGTGTTTGTATGTTAATTGTGTCTTAGGTGTTGATTGACTTGTCGAACACTACCCAGCTAGACAACACTCCTCGCTGGCTGTTTCTGAACGAGCAGAGTGAGAGCATTGAGCACAGCAAAGCCCACCATGCTGCTCAAGGCCCACCAGGGTCTGGGTCAGGTCAGGGTTATGGTCAGGGACACAGCCTAGGCCATATGTCAGGCCCTGGGATGGGGCTTGGTATAGGACAGGGACCAGACGGGAGTCAAGATTCACCAAAGAACTCTGTCATCAAGAGCAGAAGTCATGGAATCTTCCCTGACCCAGCAAAAGGTAAAAAAAAGTCTCCATTAATAACTTATTTGTTAGCGTCGGAAGACTGTATACACCCTCAATTTCCATAATTTCTGTGAATCGCCGCAATGACACAGATTTTCTTTGGCAGGCGTTTGGGTCAAAAACTGTGATTCTTGATCTTGTCTGTTAATTATTTCTCATAAAGAAAGAGGCTGTTACCATAGAAACATAAATGAGAATAATTTCCTGACTGCAATAATTACACTCTATGCGCTCGTCAAGTGCTACATGGTCGCTCCTGTGGAGCAGAACAAAATAATAATGTTAACGGTGTGAATTCATCTACATCTTTCTAGTTAAAATAGCAGTCATAACCCACCATCTCATCTTCCTGCAGACATGCAGATGTTGCCTTTGGAAAAGTCACACAGCAGCCCAGGCAGCTCCAAGTCTTCCTCTGACGGCCAACTGCGCTCCCATGGCCCCTCCAGAAGCCAAAGCAAGAGCAGCGTCACTCAGGCCCACCTTGAGGATGCTGGGATAGCCATTGCTGCTGCCGAGGCGGCTGTGCAACAGTCCCGCCTGCAACCAAGTAAATCCCACCCCTACCCATGATACACTTCCTATGACATGCTTCCTTTTTCCTGTGCATGTAAGCTACTGTATGTTGATCGTTTGAAAAAACCTGAACCGCTGTGCGATTACCTCCTTAACATTCTACCTTTGCCTTTTTTGTGAGCACAAAAATATTTGTTTTTAAACAAACATCTCTTAAGTTAAATGTACTCCTCCTAGTTAGATCAATCCTTCTTTCACTAAACAAAACCCAGTTATTAAACAAAATAAGTGAGCTATATCAAATCCTCAACTTGCTGCATAATGTCTTTAAATCTTCATTTCAATATTTATAAAACTGGCACATACAGTGCACTAAATAAAATATAATGTTTGACATTTCCCATCTGTTAAACATTTTGCTACCTACTTTGGTATCTTAAGTAGGACATTAAGCTGATATGTTGCTGTGAGTTACATACACAGAAGTATAGTTCAACCTTACCACAAAAATAAAGAAACATTTATATTTAATTAGCTACAAATAAGAGCTCCCGAACCCCTGTTTCTACATTAATTCTGCATGTGCCAGTCCCAAACATATTCTACATGATCTACATGCAGATCTCTAACCCAAATCAAGAAACCAAACCTCTTGTTCCGTATTAACATAATTTTAACAATATCGATTCATGTTTACGCATCATTTTAGTGTGGTGTCCTCAAAATAAAGTACTATGCTGTCATCCCTTCCTTAGATATGTTTTCCCACTGTCAGAACTATTTAAGCATGCAGTTGCAGCTTCCCTGGCTACTATTCCCTGGCCACTGAGGACTTTGTGATGCTGCAGTCGCTCTGTGTGTGTGCATGTGTGTGCCATATGAATGAACCCTCAGATTAGTCACAGAAAATGCACAAAGACACACACAGGTTTGGCTCCCCTCCCTACCCAATCCTCTCCCAAAGTTGCCTCCTAAAACAAAGTGGAAACAAATCTGAGACTGAACCAGTCAAACCAGGAAACACAGTCAACAGGACGCGCTCTCACCGGCCAATGACAGTAAAGCGGTCAGCTAACCATGAGAGGAGCAGGTGGGGAAGGTGAGGCAACATAGGAAAAATGTACTGCTAAATATGACTAATCCTAATTTATCAACCATAACACTAAAAACAACAATGAATTATTGATAATAAACTAAATCAAGACATATAACCAAATGTGTAAAAACATTTAATTTATAAAAATATTTCTCATTTAATTATTTTCATTCATTAAAGTCTGTTAAAGTTTGAGTGTGCATGTGTGTTTTTAGTATGTTGTTGTTACATTGTTTTTGTGATAATTATGTTTTTATGTCTAGAGATAAACCTACTCCCCAGCTATTGGTGCCACAGATCGGGCTTCTATTAGTCTTTTTTTTTTAAAGGAAACGCTGGCAGAAAAATGTTGTGTACAGTAAATCCATCCCAAGCTAGACAGAAACACTTCACATATTCTCTGAACTAATCACACTACTCTATGAGCATAACTCAGCAGCAGTCAGGACCCAAGAATAAAAAGGAAATATATCAGAGGACATC
The DNA here is from genome assembly GCF_949606895.1 of Notothenia rossii. Classification (NCBI taxonomy): domain Eukaryota; kingdom Metazoa; phylum Chordata; class Actinopteri; order Perciformes; family Nototheniidae; genus Notothenia; species Notothenia rossii. The sequence continues at coordinate 18,915,315 of NC_136903.1, forward strand.
CAAATGATCACATCCTATTCATTTTCCTTTGTGAAATAAACGTAGTATCCTTAATTGAAGTCTAATGTGGGCTTGATGAGTTAACCAAGGTCCTTTACAAAGCACTGCTAAATGCAAGGACAAGCTGTCATATACACTTATCTGCCTTCCCCTGATATGCTGTCATGTGATGATCAGACAAAGTTATGTGTGACAGACAGTAGCACTGTCAGTGAGAGATAGCTGGGGGTGTAAAGCATTTCTGTTGCATGAGTCAGTAAAGATGTGCCATGTGGGCACAGATAAACTACATATAGATAGATAGATAGACACACATACATACATACATACACACACACACATAAATACATACATCATTTCATCACTACCATCACACTTTCTCTTGCCATCCTAAGGACCAGGACACCGACTGGCTGATGTCTCAGGGTCAGTGGTGCTGTCGGCCCCGAGTCTTGTTGGAGACGCATATGGAGGTCTGGATGGGGAAGATGGGGAGGACACTGGAGTGGACAGTGCCATTTTTCAAGTCCCACGCATGTAAGACTATTTATAGCTCATTCGAACCACATCCAGTAAGGCTTGAGGCTGACATTAATCCATCATTCATAATGTCTTATGATGCTCATATGTTTTGTTTCTCACAGCGGAAAGACTATTCCTAACGGCACAGACAAACACCAACTAGGGACCCCGGAAAATGAAGGCAAGTTCCAGAAATGGCCTCTGTTAACAGATGAAACTTGGTTGTAGGTCTCCATCTGCTGGGTACTTCGTATAACAGCATTATTTATTTATTTATTTGTTCATATACATAGACAGTCTTTTAACAACTTTTAATCCGTGTTTTCATAATGACTATTTAAATATGTAGTCAAATGCTCAGTTAAGTGCTTATTGTCAAGAGGCAATATTTACACAGCCTAATGACTTGGCTGGGGTGGAGAAAAGAGAAGTGGATGTCACACTATCCTACGCACTGTCATAACTATATCCACGTTTCATGTAGCTCAGGTGTCATGGTGCCTCCCTTTCTTCTCTAGTTACAATTTGTAACAAAGGGCCCAAGGTCATTTTAGGCTGTTGCGTGGCAGTTGTTGGACAGATGAGGGTCATGAGGTCATTTCCATGGTGCCTGATGACTCATTTAACACAGTTAAACAAGCCTTTCTTTGTAAAACGCTTACATTTAAATATCAATAGAGAAGCATGACAGTTGATATGCCCAATTTGAAACATCTAAAATGTGGTTATGCTCCAAGTACATTATGCTTTGAGCACAGGTTTAACAATGCATTATTGTTAAATCATTTAAATATATCGCTTTCCTGTGCAACCATAGGAATGTGCCTTTGGGAACAAAAATTCAGCCAGCAATATCCAAATGTAGAAATTTCCAAAAACTGATCACCCAATACCTCTTTTCATTTCTTTTTTCAGCCGGTAAAACACAAGTAATAGGCGAGATCAAGGTGGCTCTCAAGAAGGAGGTAAAGACAGAAGGGGACCAACTGGTTTTGGAGATCCTTCAATGCAGAAACATCACTTACAAGTTCAAAAGCCCCGACCACCTACCAGGTCTGGAAGTAGTCTGTTTTTTTGCACTTGCATTAATGGCAGTATCTATGTGTTTTTAGAACTCTAAATAGTTTGCAGCATCACTAATCCTTATTCTTCATTTATCTTGATTTCCCTTAGACCTGTATGTGAAGCTATATGTGGTAAATGTAGCCACTCAGAAAAGGATCATCAAGAAGAAGACCAGAGTGTGTCGACATGACAGAGAGCCCTCCTTCAATGAGACCTTCAGGTTCCCCCTAAACACAACTGGACACTCCATACAGGTACAATAAAACACAAAAGGACACCCTTTTTCCACCTATCAAGTATGCTTCAAATTGATCACTAAACATGATTTTTAGCATATCCGGTTGGTCTAATAATCATAGAAAATGAAAAGCTTTGCAGTCATTTGGTGTATTCATCAGGTTAGTTTACATCCAGCATCTCTAAAATGATATTGGAGGCTTGTTACTTCTGACAAAACAAGTCATAAACCTCACAATGGTAAATAAACTGGTCTGCTGCCTCATGTACCAGCTGTACATATAAAACCTCCTCGTGGTGGGAGGCAGGAAATGAGCAGGTATAAATTGCTGGTAAATTCCATAAAAAGTCAATTCAACACAGACAATTGCAGTTCAATAAATACTGGCGAATATAAAAGAAAAACATGCTCACTGACTCTTTTTTGAACTAATGCAATAGAAACATAGATGTAATATGTAAGAAATACGAATGCATTTTCTGATAGTGTTGTTTGTTTTACAGGACAATCTTAATTTGTCTATATTTTATCTTAATTTGAAGGCTTACCTAATCAATAGATGACACTTTGTTGGGTTGTAACCTCTTCACCCAATGGTGCTTACATTATTCATGCTGAATAACATGCTTTTAGCCGTGCACGTTTCAAGATGGAATGGGTTCTTGAGCTGACAAAGCATAAACACTATCAATCAGATAACTACAGAGTAAGTCATGACAAATGTGTTTCTCTCCGATGTATTATCAGCTTTTCTTGGTGTCCAACGGAGGCAAGTTCATGAAGAAGACCCTGATAGGAGAAGCCTACATCTGGCTGGACAAGGTGGACATGAGAAAGAGAGTGGTCAGCTGGCACAAGTTGTTTGTTAGCTCCAATCAGACCAACCCCTGAACAGCACAACAACAAGCTGGAGAAAAGGTGAAGGCAGCGTTCAGAGATCCATTTCTGACAACAAGACAAGAGAAAAATATTTCAAAAGAGGAACTAAACAAATATATTTAAGTTCACGAGTGTTAAGGAGGAAATTATCTTCTAATACCATTACAATTGTATCTTTCCAACACTGCCAGCACACATGTCCACCTCCTCCCATATCGATTCTGTGCTGACTGTGATTGTAGGATGCAAACATGCAAATACCACAGCAAGCTCTGAAACACACACAGCAGCACTACGGCTGTGTGAGCAGTGATGTCCATTACCATGGTTCCAATTCAATGATCGACATGATGTTGTTTTAGGGCTCTGCAACTAAGCTAACATATCTCTCAGAGGGAAAAACTGAAAAAGAAATCACCCACATTTGCATTGTGTTTTTTTCATCTGAGAGTCATTTTTGAAATGTCCACATGATAGTTGTGATGTGTGTGGACATCAGTGGTCTTGAAATGTTAAATATGAAAGAATGCATATTTTTTCTGTATGAAAGTATTTTAGTTTTATGGAAAAATATAAAACAAGACAGACAGATGACTTTTGCTATGTGATGATAGAATATGTACAGCACAGATTGTAGATATCACACATGCAGATTACAGAGCATATCAGAGAACCACATTGTACAGTGTGATGTTTAAATAATATACAAAGATATCAGATGCAGAATATATCTAATAACATATACAGTACAAGAGTTGTTCTCATATTACTAGATCATATATAATACAAAATAGAGTCTGTTTGAGGCTGTGAGTGACGCACTGACAATCCAGTAGGCTGCCCTAGTCTATGGTGTAGGCAGTCTTAATAGCTGTTATGTGAATGTGGACCTATGTGAGCTCATGGATGTTCATGACAAAAAAGCTCCTTTAGTGCTTTGATCACACTGATGCACCATTAGATATTCAACAGGGCTGTGATGGATTACAACATTTTAAATGTCAACAAGCAGTAACATTTAGCTATTTCACTAGCATGCTATTGTGTTAGGCAGGTTGAATTAGAATACAAGGACCAGCAGTTATGCGTTTCAAAGTCCAAATCACTTGCTGTGTTGAAAGTCACAAGCCAACTGTTGAGAATGAGAAGAGTATATTACATCTGTTTCAAGTGTATGACATTTTTACTTTAAGGCTGTTGCTTAGAGTATGCTAATATTTATTTCTGTGTGGCCTATCATGTAATTACACTGTTGGTATGGACATGTAATTCACAAGTTGTGTCAAAACCATATGTGTGTCTGCAACTGTCATCACCTCAGTATGACGGCTCTGCTTTCTGTGTGTAAGTAACGCCCGTCCTAGTTTTACCTAAAAACATTTCAAATGAAGAAAAAATGTTCTTACCCTTCAAATGGCAAGGTTCCTCTGTGTTTCTGACTGTGCTGTAAAACTCACCAAGCTGTTTTGTGTCAGTGACTCCCAAACACAGTGAACCAGCCTCGTACACTGCCTGTGACCAAAACACTCACTCAGGCCCATTGGGGTTCATATTTTCAGTCATTCAGATGGGGCCACAATTATCTTGCATAGTGTTGCCACCATATCTAAAGAATAGGGGGAAAAAACACTTTGAGTGACCCTCAGATCGACTGTTGTTGTGTTAAGGCATATCATAGGGCTGCTGCAATTTTTTTTAAAGAAATAAATATAACAGAAGAAACACACCTAAAACAAGATGTCACCTAAATCTTATACCATAGGGTAACAAGGGAATATAAAATGAAGGGAATGTGGCTGAGTTTTCCAATAATTATTTTGTTGTGCCAACCTTGTTTTTTTATTCCAGAAACATTGATTTTTAATTCTATGCAACATAGATGTGTTTGAATGCATTTGTTTTTTTTTGGAACTAAATGTTATTTATGTGAACATATGGTCTAAAAATGGCTTACAGAAAAAAGATAAAAACTTTAATTTGTACATTATTGAAGAAAATATAAAATAAATAGATTTTTTTTACTGATTTTAATATAAATTGATGTTAAAAGCTGTTAATCAATCAATCAATCAATGTTTATTTATATAGCCCAATATCACAAATGTTACATTTGTCTCAGTGGACTTCACAGTTTGTACAGAATATCAGTATGACAATGTTAACATCTTCATAGAGATTGTGCACTTTATTATTACATAGTTTATTTTCTTGTCTCCTTATAACTGTCATGACATGCAAGATTATGTGTTTTGTGTTTCTGCATTGAAATGAACTGAATAATGGTATATGTGGTGGCAGAAAATATTGTGGTGTGCATTTTGTATTTATGTGGCAAAAGAAAAAAACATGCAGACACGTTGGGGTTTCTCAACACAATGCACAATTTGGGGAAAAATCACCTGTCTACATCATGCTCATAGTCTAATTACCAGTCTATGTACAGTACAGTAAATAAGACATATTCCCTAAATGCTCAGTCAACCCCTCGTGTTTCATCAGACTTCCCTCAAGCTAATTAATGTTTGTTCAAATCAGCTGTTGCCTGTAATTGTGAAACCATCTATGTGTTGTCGTTCTGACAGGTGTGAATGTGACTCAAGTCCTTTGACATGTGTATATAAAGTGTTTATTTTCTACAAAGATTGAATGTTTATATTGTCTGAAGTTTGAGCATGTGAGTGTCGAAAAAAATCACAAAAGACTTATAACTGTACAGCAATGTGTGTCTATAGTTGTACAAGGGGAGTTGACTGTGTAATCAATCAAAACATGTTCTGTCAACCAATGACTATCTGTGCAACCACGTCCCATACACGGCTGAAAACAACACAAAGGGAAAAAAATCTATTCAACTATAATAGTTGTCTAAGACTTTATGTTTTGGATGTTGCATGTTTTGTTGATGGTTCGTCTGTATATTTTGCCTACAGATTGTGTTTAAAAGAGACAGAGATATGTATAGATTTATCTGTATGCTGACTGTAAAGAAATATGCTTGTAAAATTGTCTTGTTTTTCACACCGTGTAAAAGCAAGGAATCTAACGTTATGGTTTTGTGGTTGTACACAGGATGTGTTGAGATATTATGCAAATTGTTCTGTAAAGAAAATCAGTTTCCCCTGAGTCTAAAGAATAAATATTAAGAAGAGCTATATCAAACACGCAATGTGAAGCTTGGTTTTGTTCTGAATAACAAAAGGGAATTTTGAATAACATAATGTGTTGTTCTTAAATAGGGACCACATTGCCTAGATTAGATATTTGGACTTGATTAATGTGCATTAGTTAACTTCAATTGATAATCAATATTATACTTCTTTCTGTTTTTTACAAAGTATCAGTTGCAGCATGAAGAAAGCATTTTACGTATGTTGTTGAGTGATGAGACCATAGATGTATTAAGACGCTGGGTGCTGGGGTAAACTGCCATTTACAACCAAAGAAGAAATATTTATAAAGAAACCTCGGGTCTGAGCATGCGCAGTTTAGAATGGCGCTGACTTTTAAATGTAAGGAGAAGAGGAGAGGCCATTTGGAAATGTACCGTTTAGTATTGTACAATGTTGTCTTAAGGCAGTGGTTCTCAAAGTGGGGGGCATGACAGGGGGGGCGCAAGACACTAGGAGGAAAAATGGTTATTAAAAAAAAATAATAATAATATTTTGAAAAATTATTGATTCGAAGATAATATGATACAGTACTATTACGTCTGGGTCTCTGTGTTTCATTAAAGCTCGGCTCTGTGTGTGTGTGGAATGAGCCATTTTGTGTGTGTGTGTGCACGAGCGAGAGAGAGAGAGCGCACCGGTACTGGAGATCGTTGTTGTTAGCTTCTGGTGCTAGCGAGCTACGCTAACGGATATAAGGAGTTTTTTAACCAACAAAGTGTCAGACTGAGAGCCTCAGTGAGCTAAAGGACTCTCTCAGTGTTATCTCAGTGGGTCTCAAACGTTTTGGTCACCATTAATGTAAACAATTATTTCCGAGGCACACGTTTATATGATCATTATAGTTATACCAAAATAAGAGAATAAATGAAAAACAGGTATGAAATACTATATGACATTAAAGAAAGAATAAAGTTTAAAAGGGTGATTTGTAAAATATCCATAAAGAAATAGTAAAGCTACCCCATAGCACCCCAAAATAAATCTCTCGCGCTGCCACTGAGCCTGACTATTTGTGTTGGGGGGGGCCCGACTTTTTTCTTTCTCCAAAGGGGGGGCCTGACAGAAAAAGTTTGAGAACCACTGTCTTAAGGTAAGTGATCAAGCAATACATAATTCTGTTGGAATGTAGGTTTCTGACTATCGCTTGCTAACTTTGGCTAAACTAAATGTAAACTAGCTGACGAGAAGGAAAGCAAATCGCTCCTGTGTTTCGATTTGGGTGAGAGTCTCTCCCACACATTGCCATAGTTAAATGTATATAGATGAGCCAGTGCAAAAATGAATTCCACTTAAGTGATTCAAGTCTGGATAAAAAATGTGCAGTTGTACACCACAGCTCCATGGCCTCCTATGATGTCAGTCAGCAGCCAGTTATCTACCTAGTTTATTTCACCGCAGTCAAACAAATAGACAATTAGTGCATGTTTTTTCGAGTAAGGTTAATAGAGTAGTAAAAAAGCAGTCTGTACTGCCTGTAGCTGTCATTCTTCATGCTACCACCAGATGGTGCAAAAATAATGCACAATGTGTTTTTGATTATTACGGGTGTATTTACAGTGAGACCGTAACAAAACTACATGGAAAAGTATTCTAAATGATATTAAACGTTTCGATATGCTTTACATTTGTTTTGTTTATAGATCATGTTGCCAGTAGAAAGGTAAACACTATAATTCATTCAGGGGAATAAACAAGATTATAACTTTTATATTTAAAAAAAGCTATTTACCCCATTCCTTTTGACTAAATTGTTATTATTTATTTATATTTACCTGCTGCAACAACAAAAACGTGTTTATATATTGTGAATCTATACATGAAACACCTGTAGCAGGAACTAATATAGAAGATGTCTCAGTACTTTACCAAGTGTACATATTTTTGTGGTCGGTCTGGATACTTTATGTGTTTGGTGGTGATAGTTGGTATTAGATCAGGGGTGCCAGATGTTGAGGGTAGGAAGTGGGTATTGGAACATTGCGTTTGGACTTTGGACATAATACTTTAGTAATATCATATATTTATATTTGGTTATGTTGATGTTTATAAAAAAGAACAACAAACATCTTGAAGTTCAGAAGGTAAATCAAGCATGTTCAAATGTTACTAAAATAAGGCAACTTACAGTGGCCCTAAAGTGCAAGTCAAAACAAAATTTCACAAAACACTACAGCATTTCACAAAACGCCTCAGCATTTCAGGCAACACTTCAGCATTTCACAAAACGCTACAGCATTTCACAAAACACTTCAACATTTCACAAAACGCTACAGCATTTCATAAAACACTTCAACATTTCAACTTTTACGGAAAGGGTATTCCTTAGGGAGAACACTTCTTGTTTGTGATTGGACAGAGCAAGCCAGAGAAGCACTGCTGTGATTGGTTGTTTTTGCTGCCAATCAAGAAATTACGCTTCGTGATTGGTCAGCACCTGACAGCGCAACATGTCCCAAAACATCAGCCGTTAGCCGTTAGTACACAGACTTCACAGCTCCTCATTTCTGTTCAGAAACTGGACAAAAGTTAAACATGTACAAAACACAGACTGTCTGGCGAATACAGTCACTGCTTTATTTACGTCTGTATGACGTTGTTGTGAGTGTGGACGGAGCAGCTACAGGTTATTTAGCCTGATCGATCCGATCTCCATTCAGAAAACACACATTTTAAAAGGTTTTTTGCCTGCCGTCTTGTCAAAGCACTAATTCATGGTTTTTACTAACCAGTATCAGTATGTTGTTACTTTGGCATCATTTCGAAACGTGTATTACAATTAAATCACGGTAAAACATGTTCATTTTGTTGGCAGGCGAAAAACCTTCTAAAATGCGTGTTTTCTGAATGGAGATCGGATCGATCAGGCTAAACTAACCTGTAGCTGCTCCGTCCACACTCACAACAACATGATACAGACAGAAAGAAAGCAGCGACTGTATTCGCCAGACAGTCTGTGTTTTGTACATGTGTAACTTGTGTCCAGTTTCTGAACAGATATGAAGAGCTGTGAGCTCTGTGTGCTAACAGCTAACGTCTGATGTTTTGGGACATGTTGCGTTGTCGGGTGCTGACCAATCACGAAACGCCCTTTTTTGACTGGCAGCAAAAACAACCAATCACAGCAGTGTTTCTCTGGCCGGCTCTGTCCAATCACAAACAAGAAGTGTTCTCCCTAAAGGAATACCTTTTCCGCAAAAGTTGAAATGTTGAAGTGTTTTGTGAAATGCTGTGGTGTTTTGTGAAATGCTGAAGCGTATTGTGAAATGCTGTAGTGTTTTGTGAAATGCTGAAGCGTTTCCTGAAATGCTGAAGCGTTTTCTGAAATGCTGTAGTGTTTTGTGAAATGCTGTAGTGTATTTGAAATGTCGTTGTGTTTTATGAAATGCTGTGACGTTTTGTGAAATGCTGTAGTGTTTTGTGAAATGCTGAAGCGTTTCCGGAAATGTTGAAGTGTTTTGTGAAATGCTGTAGTGTTTTGTGAAATGCTGAAGCGTTTTGTGAAATGCTATAGTGTTTTTTGAAATGTCGTTGTGTTTTATGAAATGCTGTAGTGTTTTGTGAAATGTTGTTTTGACTTGCACTTCAGGGCCACCGTAGGAACTAGTTTAAAGCATAATATTTAACAGCAGCTAATAGATGTGATTTGCATGAATTACCTCCAGATGGCAGTATCCTCTATCACAGTGGTTCCCAACCTGGGGGGGGTTACATTTTTTTTTTTACATAATTGTAAGGCAATACATGATTGTCACTAAAAGCCTTGTCTCTACATTACAATAAAAATATAAAAAATAATTGATTAATTAATTTTAATACAAATTCAAGTTAGTATTAAAGGCAAAAAAAGAAAGAAGTGTATAATTCTTTCTTTAATAGAAATGTTTTTTCTGCCCGTAAAGTGTCCAAACCAGGCTTGCCTGGAAAAGCGCATTTTTAAAACATAGTCATTGTCCATGCCAGCTTACTTTTTTACTTTTATGTGTTTTAAACAGTTTAATCCCTTTGTGAATTGTTTCCACTTCCATTGTTTTCCGTCCTTTAATTTCTTCATACAGCGGGCATCCAAATGAATTAATCCTGAGTCAAATAACCATCAAAGTCACTCCAATAGTGCTCCTTAATTACGCTTTCATCCTCCTTTAACAAAATACTTCACATTCATCCAGTTTGTGACAGTAGTTGTAGCATTTTTGAGACTTTTAAACTTGAATTACCGCTGTTGCAGATGTTATTACTAATATCCATTTCTAAGATTAACATGAGGAGATGTGTAGCAGTGCAGGGATTAGTCTGACACCTCTTCCTTTTCAGGATATAGTGTGATATGTTCCAAATTAAAAAATTAAAAAAAATTGAATGGGAATGTCTGCAGTAGAGTACTCCCTCCTCTCCACAACTCTCTATTATGTTCCCTTACTCCACACCACCTCTCCAGTTCTCACCATTTACTTACTTTTGTGCCTCCCATCAGCAGGTGCATCTGTGCCTCTGCTGGGGGAAATGAGTGTGAGAAAGGTGCAGCGGGAGAGAATGTGGAGAGGGTGAAGTGACTAGGAGGGAAGGGAGGACAATGGTGCAGAAACTGAGGGAGGAAGAGCAACAGTGCAGTGCAGTGAGAGCAGGGGGAGAGGTGGTGATGGGAGAGACAAAAAGAGAACTGGGGGAAGGGAGGAGGGGAAGGGGAGAGGACACGAAAGATGGTGTGTGGTTGCCAGGCAACGATTGATAACCAAATCCCCAAGCATCTCGCCTGTGCTGCCCTACGCTCCCTCCAGGCCTGAATTACACACGGACACACACACACACACACAAACACACACACACACACACACACACACACACACACACACACACACACACACACACACACACACACACACACACACACACACACACACACACACACACGCGCACACACACACACACACACACACACACACACACACACACACGTGCGCACTCCAACACACACACACAGTTAGGTTTGTTTTCTGGCTTTCTTATTCAATTATTCAATCAAAGTATTGATGTTCCAAATTAAAAATTATAATAGAAACTATGATTATATATACTTCACTGGTGTGGGAGAATATATGTTTTATAATTTGTACACTCATGTTGGGATGCACGGCATATCACAGAATCCAATCTTATAAAACAGGTATGATTGATGGCTCTGAGATTTATTGGGCTCTTACTGTAGCCTACTTTGTCCATAAGATTTTACACTATATTTGTGGAATCAATAGATCTGTCACACTAGCATTGAATCCCATGTGGGACGGCTTCTCTGCTTGCAGCCAATCTTACTACCAGGATGACTGATAGCGACCGCCAGAGATTGTGCTATCAAAGCCAGTAAATTCTCCCATTCCTCCAGGTTGCAGGGATTGAAAGGTTGCCGGGCATTTTAAAGAGCCAAACCTGAATCTGTATTCAATGTACGTGCCGTTGTATGTGTGGTACCTGTGGTCAGACCCTCCTTTTAGCAGATGTTTCTTTATAGGGAGGTAAAATAAAATAAATTGTTGCTCCAAATAACAAATGCTGTGCACCTTGAGTAAAGGAAACACACACATATATATATATATATATAGTGATGCTTTGGGGCAAAACATAATAGAGGTAATTTAAATCCATTGTTGTTTTTTGGGTTATATTTGCCATACCAAAATCAAATTTGAAAATATAAAAAGTTGGTGTAATCAAAACGGCATTATATGTCAAAGCATTAACGAGTCATATTAGGCTACAAGATAAAAGGAACATGTGGAGCTATGGGAGACAGCAGTGTAAATGTGTGAGAGAGGGTAAGAGAGAGAGAGAGAGAGATTGAGAGATTGAGGGAGTGTGTGAGAGAGAGATCCAGCTCCAGTACCTGTTAGAGCGCCGGATGGCCGGGTGATCAGATTAGAGGTGTCAAGGCTCGTTAATCTGAAAGGGAGCGACACACTGCCACTCACGCTGCTGCTCCCATACACAGGCGGCGGAGGGTAGCGGAGCCCACTTGGTGTTGACGCGCGTCGGGGAATTTCCCCCCTTTTTTAACAATGGATACCTGCAGGGTACGATCCTGGGTGTTTCTTGTCCTGTTGTGGCAGGACGGGTCTTTGGCATCGCAGTTTCCAACACAGCTCATGTAAGTATGGCCCCTTTAATCCCATGTTCTGGTGTGCGCACTCCTGGTTTAAAGTGCTCGTCGTTCAGAGATAAGTATCAGGCTATATTTAATGAGACAATCACGGTGGGAGAATTGGATGGGCAGGTCGTTTCATTCATGCATTATTGGTGATTTTGAAGGCAGACTAGTTCAGTTTTGCTCTTGCTGCTCCTCTCCAGGCGGTTGTAGCCTACTGTCGGTTACGGTAATCAGCAGTTTGTCGCCGGTAGATGTCTGCGGCCACTCCGTGACAGCTCGTCTATGAAGTTGTTAAGGAGTTATAGGGGCTTCTGGACTGTTCATTTAATTAAATAAAAAATAAAAACTTGGCCCTTGTCGTTTTCCTTACAACTTTGGAAGGTCTTATAGGTCCTTGACGTTAATTCATACTTGATTATTTAAAAACGTGATACACAAATAGGGCAAAACAATCTTATATTAATTGGCAAAATCAGAGATTTGACTTCTTAAATTGTATATGCCTTTTTTAGATTGGTAAACCATACAAGATTATCTTTAAATCCAGTTATTTTTCAGGATGGTTGCTTTGTTCACCAGAGCCACCAAACCTTTTTGGCAACGATTTAAAGTGAATATACAATTAAGGGAAGTTCACATATATTTTAAGAGTTTGTATAATACAGGCTATACCTTTTATTTAAAATGATTAATGCAGAAACAAAATTATATATATATATTTATCTAATTAATATACCTCATCTTCTTTAGAGAGACCCATGCCATAATAGTGAAAATTAAAGTGTATCAGTTGCCTAATAAGTCTGCATTTAGCACAGATTGAAGCATTACATTTTGTATTGAATAAAAGGTTTGGTAACCGGGTCAGTTATTTCCAATATTGTTCACCTTATTTAAATCAAGGTATACTCTCAGCACATTAGGCCTACAATACAATTATACAGCACCAACATAATGTTACAGTCAAAAACTCATACTATAGTTTGAAATATACCTAATTCAAAGGAGCTGGACTTTTGAAGAACATCATTTACAATCATCAACTCTCTGGTGTACATATTATTAGTGTCAGCAAACATACCTATGGTTGTGCAGCCTAGTTAAAACACAGAACTCAGTTAACAGACTTTTGCGCTAAATCTGCTGATGCCAAGTTTGAAACATTTCAGCGTTGATTTGAATGTCTTTGTATTTGCAAGAAAAACAATTTACGAGGTATATACAGTTTGTTTGTTAAGCCTCTCCCCCACATTGCTCATGTACAGTGTCATGTCCTCCGTAGGTTACACTTACAGCATGAAGAACTGAAAAGGGTCTTTGGATTTGACGGTTTCAGGCCCCATCTATAATAAATGCCTATAACACTGGGCACCCTTCCATATATTGTGATCGTGACCATTCAATATCACTATTTTTATATTCATGGCCTTCCATCTTTTTTGATTGCGTTCTGATTCGTGCATCGCTGCTGGTGTGTCCATGCCTCATTCCGCTTTGCTGTCTGGACTTCTGTCTTTGCCTCTGTAATGATGTGTAATTACACTGCAGTTTAACATAGCGGCCCACTGATATACACACCAAGGGCCAGCTCATTACTCTATCTAGAGCCAAAGTGATGGCATCACAACATCTGTCTCTCTCTTACTTGTACTGTCTCTCCAGCTCTCTTTCTGTTTCACTCTCATTTGCTCTTCCTGTGTCTGAAAAACAATGTAGGGCAGTGTCTGACCCAATTGCCATTTGTACGTGTGTGCTTGTGTGTGTGTTTAATTACCCAGTGTTATACCAGAGGCTGTAGTAATCAAAGCACAGCAACCAGAGCAGAACAATTTAACTACCTCAGCTCATCAACAATGACTTTATTAATGATTCGGAATCTCTGAATCACATTGCTATTTTAGCCATTGCAAATAGCTTACATTAAATATAATAACATTGTGATTATTCCAAGATTATATTCCTTGTCCTTCACCTATTTGTGAATGTTTAGAAAGTAATGAGAAACATTACATGCAGGAAGTGATCTGACTTCACATAGATCAACCGGGACAGGCAGAGAGCAGGACTCACCTTATGACATTTATGAAGCATCGCCATTACACTAGGTTGGGACCTGAAGGGATGGTTGGAAATGCATGAGTTAAAGTGGACCTATCATGCTATATTTGAATAATATAGTGTATGACCATACCAAAAAAATACCAAACAGATCATACATTTTAGCCATTCCTCATTTTGCTCAATTTAACGCTGTTTTTGCATGGGCTGATTCTGTGAGAACAGCACCATCTACAGGCCTGGCATATGTAGGCCTACTACAGCGTCTCCAGCGCTTTCGAATGACAATGTCCGTGGCTGTCTCCTCCTGATTGGTGGAGTTGGCCATTTCTGTGACGTCATAGAAGTGTTCAAATCTGGATCAGTCTGTATCAGATCCGTTGCAGCCCCTTTTTAAGAGATTTGAGTATATATGGAGGAAAATAGAGAGGGTTGTGTTTTCTGACACTTGGTGAGTTCCCTGGAACACCGGGGACACATATTCATTTATAAAAGACGTACAAAAGTGAATTTTGCATGATAGGTCACCTTTAAGGATAAGGAGTTATGCAGATTTGGGCTGAGATCTTCTATGCCTATGGATAATACATTTGACCGTTTAGGCATATTTAACAAGGGGATTTCACTGCAACTATTCATACAAAGCAACAAGCTTTGTGGAGTCGGAGCATAACTTTGTATTGTATGGTACTTACTGTGTATAATGAGGCAAGTGAGAGTTTTACAGGGAAGACCTTCTTTGTCTGCACATTGCATTGTTTGGTTACAATCACAGACAATGCAATTACATATACAAGGGATTCAGTATTGTGAGAATTGGGATGAGCTACTCTGCAGATGAGGCACTCTCATGAAGCCAAAATATTATAAATAGATTTTAGGGGGGAAAAGTCCATGTCATCAATATTGGACATGCACATTGCCCACACACTGCAACCCAGCCTGTGGTGTCTCATTTATTTGTCAGCACCTGGGATTCTTGTTATAGAGATTAGCAGTACATTTCAAAGAAGCTAAACTCTGTAGAGAGGCATTCTACTTCTCTGGATGTCAAATCCCTGGAAACACACTTACGTCTAGACAAGCATACACGTAACTCACAATTGTCTTGTCAATGCTTCAGGCTTACGAGCTTAGGGTACCAAGGTCCACTAAAACACCTTACAAACGGTTTGTTCTTTGTGGATTTAGGGACAAGGAAGGGTAGGGCAGAGGAGAGAAGAGAAGAAGATCAAGGGAAGATCATTTAGGAGAAGAGAAGAGACTGGAAAAGGGCTAAAAAGTGCAGAAAAGAGGAGTAATAGTTTCTCAAAATCTCAATGCAAAGTTGTATGAAGTATGCTGTAACTACCATGTTGCAAGGATCATACATATTGAGTTTTTATTAAGTTTGTTTACATATTAGGATCTGGGCACCCTCCATCCAGTGTCAAAGATTGATGTTCTGCTTTGATGTTTTCTTAAGGGCAGTTTGCAGGATCAAGAATGCACTTCATTCAAAAACAAACATACAAGCAATATTGTGTCTATGTTTCTTTAACCCTTTTAGAACTGATACAATTAATAACACATTTCATGCTATCGACCAGATCATGTGGTTGCATCCAGCACAACTGATGGTTAAACATCTGTACCCAAACAACATTTGGCAGATTTAAATCCTCCTAACACCTTTTCACACAGCCATGAGCTCTACCAAGCCAGTACAGTGTTGTCCAACACTCCTCAACCATAAGTCTTTGCAAACTAAAGAATATAATCTGAATTCATTACTGACCCTGTTTTTATATCTCTACCTACAATTTCTGCCTAAAACATTTACCATTGTGCTTTTCCCTCGGGTATTCCTGCTATTTCAACATGTCTCATCTTTTCGTACTTGCTCCAAATGATCCCTATCCACTCTGTATTTTGTGTCCCTGGTGCATCTTCCCATATCTTTTCTGGCTTTCTGATCTTCTCTACCTTTATCTCTTTGTGTTTGCATCCGATCACCTTCCTCCACTGTTTTCTACCATCAATGTTATGCACACATATCTTGACTTTCATGACACTTATTCCACCTCTCCAATGACAATCGTTGTGGAATATGTATTCGTATCTTTGTTTTTCTATGTTTATATCAGTGTGTGTGTGTGTGTGTGTGTGTGTGTGTGTGTGTGTGTGTGTGTGTGTGTGTGTGTGTGTGTGTGTGTCTACTCACAGCCATCATAAATGGCAGTGGGGATGTGGACAGCCGTGTGTGTGAATGAGATGTCTCTTTGATATTTGGGAGGATTGCAACTGAGTCTTTGCTGGTGTGAATGCATGGCAATGAGAGCATCTGTATCACCAACCTGTTATTATTCTCATACAATATGAATAACATTGTTTTAGTGTGCATCCGCATGCACACATCTATTTCGCTCCCCTAGCCTCTCATTCCAGGTGTGCCTTTAGATAAGTCCGAAAATAACAAGTCACTGTGTCACTTAATGCATAATGTCTCCGGTCTTTGACATTCTTAGCGCGTCTATCTCTATCCACAGCCACCGTGTTCAGGATGCAAGCAGTGATTTACTCTGTCAGTGTCTTATAATGCATGCAGTGAGCTTATTGTGGTTTGACAATTGATTGGAGGAGGATGAGAGGAAGGTATAACCCAGTTTGTGGCACCAGCAGGCTGGACCTGATGTCCCCAGAGCACTTTGATATACATAGAAGCATGTCGGTCCTGACCTGTCCACTCATATCACTGTCAGCGGTCACAACATTGGCTGACACTTATCTGATTGGTTGTCTTCATGTTTGAACTCTCAGAAAGTAATGGTATTGGTTGACACCCAGTGACACGTGTTTGATTAAATGACATTGTATTTGTTCCCGGTGATTGGAGTTTGATAACTTGACCTATAAGAGTGATTCTCTTTGTCCTTGTTTGTTTTTTGTCGGTCCAGGTGGTCTCTTGAGATGAAAGGTTGACTTGATTGACAGTTTAATTGCACTGTGAAATGTTTGTGATGTCTCTTCTAAGCTGGTTGCATGTGAGTTATGATTAACTTTGGTCTTGTGCATTGCTTTGTCCCATAGGATTAAAGAATGGGTTGATCAGATGCAGAAAGAGCTTGTCACCCTGGCAGACACAGCCACAGCTGGGAAGAGCCTCACAGAGGTATAAACACACACATGCTACACACACATGCATACAAATCAAGCATTAAGCACATTCAACCCTGCTATGGACCTACCACACCAGTCGTTCCATAATATCAAGTAGTTGCACTATTTCTTAATAAAAGGAATCTTTTTTTTGCAAATAACACATTGTGTTTGTTAAATCGATAACAATTTTACATGTTCACTACTCTCTCTTTATCTCAAGATTTTTCTGCAAAACCAACACCTGTACACTGTGGAGCAAAACGATGCAGAAGAGCTGGTTGCCAGAGCGGCAACGAAAATTGAACAGCTGCTGCGGAAGAGATCTGCTGCCTTGGAGGTAATACTCACTCCACTTAGAGGAACCAACTGTCACTTTGCAATTTTACGTTGGCACTAAAGCTGTACAGAAGGATATCTTCATTAACTAGGGCTATAATCTCCATCTGCTTTTTGTCAAATCATTGTAGACTTCAATTTGTATAATTAATAACCAAAACCATGTGGTGATTTTAATCTACTTTTTGGTTCAACTACTGGTGATTATTTTGTATTCACATGGCCCTTGTTGTGTATCTCAGTGGTCCGCAATGCTAAACTAAACTGTTGTATACTTTGGGACATGGTTAAGTTTGTGACGATCAATTAGACACATGTGATATTGTAAATTCCTTTTTTGATTACCAAGAGTGCATTTAGCTTATATGCACATTTTGATGGACCTATACAATGCAACTCCTAGATAGATATACGTACACTAAGAAAATAGATTTAAATTTTAACCTCCCTATGGAAAATGTGTCTGTTGTCCTTGGCAGTTAATCTTTAAAAAGGAAAAACATGGATTAAACCCAAAACTCTGAGTTTAAGAGCTTCAGCTGCAGAGTATACCACAACTCATATTTGTAGGTGTTGACTATTGGATTTTACTCCTGGAAAAAAAATATAAGAATTTCCATTTTTTTAAATGTCCCCGCTGTGGGACAAATAAAGATTTTCTGATTCTGATTTGACAACACACATTTTGAATTGAATATCTATTTGATATCGAATGCCCCCAAAACATAACAAATCTGCTTCTGTCTATGTTTTAGTTTAATTATTTGTCTGGCTAAGGTTTCACACTAGTAAGATTGCTGTGGGTTTGGTTGAAATGATCCATTACAACAAATGGAAGCATGGGTAAAGCACGCACAGAAAGAGTAGAAAGTGAGGACTGAGATATTTCTTCTGCAGGATCCATTTGAGAGCTTTGACCGTAGGGATGTTCTCTCTTTCTCCCCCTCTCTTCCCACCCTTTATTTCTACTTAGAAGTGAGTCAGAGATTCTCAACTATATCAAGACTTTAAACAGTTTTTATACATTCAGAGCGAGTTCACTTCGCCCCTTACTCTGCCTTTATAAGGCATCACCATTGTTGTCTTATTAGTAATGGAAAGGGAGTATTTATGAATGTCCATACACATAACTTCTGCCAAGTGTCTGTCTTGTGTATTTTAAGTAAACACCCTGGTGTTCTTATCATTTTTCCATGCACTGGTGCCACAGGATGTGTAAGCAGCTGGGATAAAATTGGCTTCAGTGCATTTTCAAATGATAGAAGTGAGAGATAGTTGTGAGGATCAGCTTTTTGTCTGATTGTGTCTAAGTGTGTCTTAAGAGTAGGTGATGGGTGGCGGATCATCTAGCCTGATGCGGACAGTTCATCCAACCTCTGGGCATCGATCACTTTTCACTCTTTATTGCATCTTTGTGTCTCATCTTCTTCTGCGAGTAACCTTAAGGCGCTCTGATATTGAATTCTCTGTCCTGATATATATGAATGGGGAGATAAATGGGTGATGTGAACGAAGGGCAAATGCAAGAAGTTAATGGATAAATGGGGTGACTGACAACTAGACCGTCTCTATGTCCATCTTTACATCCATCTCTATATTGGAGGAGACACTGAGGTTAAGCCTGGAGGAATTAAGGACCGGCAGCGATCCCAGCAACATGGATCATATCTGCCAAGCGTCCTGCTTGTCAATATACAGGCATAGGATAATAAACGAGAAGACCTCTGTATCTCCATCAACTGTTATATCCTTTGCTTCCACAAACTTGGTAAAATCCTGAAATTCGGAGAGTGCCATTCAACAGTTTAATGTATTTCTATATAATGATACAACCCAACAGAGGAAGATTTTTGCTTTATGGTGAGTAAGGATTGTTATCACAGTAGGAACATTAAAATGCTATTCTGTTCCTGCTCACCTGATCAGGAGTTATTGGCTTTGAAATGCAGACCGTGCTTTCTACCAAGAAAATTCACTTTGGTCTCTATCCAAGTGGTCGACATTACACCAGAAGAAAGTACAGAAGCTGCCCTCTCGGACCTCTGCCTTGAACTGAATTGCTCACAGACCAATTATCTTTACACTGTAGCCGTTGTTGCTGGAGACTTCAATCAGGGTAATCCTAACAATGTCTGACTTGCATTAACATATATAGACTTTGGAATGAACCCTCTCGATTACTGATATTCATATTTGCTACAGAGCTGAATCACTATTTACTTTTGGGAATAGCATCCATCTTGCTGAGGTGGTCAAAATATGTATACAAATGATGACACATGTCTCGATTGACACCTGAAGTCAGGAAATGGTTATGTCGAACAGTGGCCGCTATACAGCGAACTAAATGATGCAGTCTGGAGCACGTCCCAGGACACCACTGTTGTCGTCACCAATGACAACAATGAATCATTCTCTCCAGTTTCAGGTGGACTTAATTTTCAAAGCAAAAATCAGTAACTGTACCCAAAAGTACAGTTAGATTTATTCCAAAACGAAAAACCATAGATCACTATGACCTATGGGACGCCATAAACATACACTGCAGCCTACAATTTAGGGTCTCAGTCTGGCAGTATGGACTATTACAAAGCAGCTAAAAGAGAAGTAAAAGGGGCCAAAGGGGACTGCGGGGAAAAAGTACAATTCCAAAAGGGCAATCCCAGAAGCATTTGACAAGATCTAAGAACTATGACGGATACAAGCCCTCAAAAGGAGTGTGTGTCCCCAAACATACACATATTTATTGGTATTATAAAGGTACTGGCAGGATTACATTTCACTGGAATTGTACCTTAAATGATTTGAATGGAAACAATTAAGGTTATTTATTTTCAAGACTTCTAGGGTACAACACATACTGTAGAAGTGACACCAGCTTTAAGACTGCATACACTGTCCCTGTAGATTGGATACTTTGCGATGAGCTGATTTTTTTCGATGATTCATCTAAGTTAAATAAAAAGATCACGCTGTTTAGCAGAAAGAATACAGCAGGAGAATTCTTATTGAAGTTTGGAGATCCTTTCTTGTTGAGTGTCTTTGAGATAAGGTTGACAGTGACTCTCAATGTCAATATATTAGGAGATAGCCTAAGGCTCTTGAACCACTTTCACTAAGTTTATAACTACTTCCAAAGTGTTATCTTCCCTTTGCCTTTCTCTGTCGTCTTTCTGTCTTTCCATCTCTGATTTCTAACTCTGAATGAAAGATGACCTTTGAAAGGCCACAGTTTACCTAGCCACAGGTTTGTGAATCAAGTGTGTGTCTTTGTATTTCTACCCATGCTTCCATGAATATGTGTGTGGCAGAGTGTCACATGCATTATTAATGAGTACTTGGCTGCATACTGTTAGGACAGATCGCTTTATCAAAGGTTTTACATTGTATACCCGGGTTTGATCTCAACAGGAAACCCACGGACACTCACACACCGACTGGGAGGTTTACCTACAGCGGCTATAGCTCAAGCCAATTCAATCAATCAACAACTTTATTAATCCCGCAAGGGGCAATTGGTTATGAGCAGCAGCTCAAAAAGAAAATCCTCTTTTCATTCTAATTTTGCATATCTACTTTACCATCTTGTAGCGAGAGATTACTTTGAAAAGGTTTGTCAAATCAGTTGACCACATAGTGAAAGTGTGTGATGTGCCCGAGGCTAGAGTCAATTACTCTTTCTCTACCCCGTACACAGCCTGTTCTCTCCTGGTCCGGCTGCCTCTGTACGCTGTAATTAAACACTTAATTATTGATGAGTACTGTTATGAAAAACTGATTATACAGTGAAGACAGAAATGACATGGACGCTCACACATCAATATATTGTCCACCTAACAGCCAGCAATCATGTGTGTGTGTGTGTGTGTGTGTGTGTTTGGGTGGGTGTCTACAGTATATGTGTGCCTGTGCAATTTCCTCTCTTCTCCTGGGGTGAAGGTGTCTAGTGACTAATGAGCCAGTCTACAACATTACTTAGAGTAATACCTCAACCAGCACCACTAATACTCTACAGGACACAGGTGGCCCGGTCCTGTGAGTGAGTGTGTGGGCTTGTGTGCTAGACAGACAGAGAGAGAGAGAGAGAGAGAGTCTCAGCATTGTCTTGTAGATGTTTTTGTAGATGTGTGTTTTATCCCTGTTCTTTACATTGTTGTATCATGTTTAGCTTGATTTCAGCTACATTTGCCTTGAATGATGATCTATTTTCACTGAAGAATAAATATAAAAAAATGTCCATTGAAATTCTAAAACCTGACCTGAAGCAGAATTCACTTCTCTCTTCTCGATCAATGGCAACATTGCACTAGTACATGTCCTAAAGCCAAACATGGCCCCATGTCCCAACCAACAACATAAAGGCTTTTCCTGTTGTGTGTAGTTAAGCCACATGCTCACTTCAAAATGCATTGTTCATCATTAGTTATCCTTTAAGATATTATAATCATCAGTTGCCACCACAGTATATTCCACAATAATGTCAAAGACACAGCATAGTTCCATTGAATATCAAACACTTTTTATAATGTACTTCCTTCAATATCTATGCAATTTAAGAGAATGTCAGTATGCTGGACATACTTGATTCTGCTATTATTACTTTGCCTTTTGATACTTTCACCTTCAGTAGACCTTCACAGTCAATGTAACTGTAGTAAAATAAACTGTAATTCCAACGTTAACTCAAACAGCATATCCAGAAGATGTACAGATACAGTGAAGTGAAGCCATTTCATTGTGTCACAGGCTTAACCTGCATGTTTACATGTAGCATTTCACTGGATAAGTGAGTATAATGTTTGCTATAAAATAATCTTACAATATGCTAGAAACTATGTCGTTTTTTTCTATTCTTTGTAGCAGTTTTGATTTTTAAGTAGAATTTCCCTTCATGTCTTGCCCTTGAAGACATTAAGGAGAAAACATTGGGAGAAAACACAACCTGCCCTGGCAAATGTTCAAACATTCTCATTTAAAAAAGCTGAAAATATTGTCAACTCATCTATTTAGATTAGATTAGATCATAATTGTATATTGTAACAGGAAAGACTAATTTTCTCTATTTGTTACATTAATACCATCTGTATGTATATATATAAATATATATATATATATATATATATAAATATATATACTGTATATGTAACTTGATTGTCTATCAGTCATTTGTATAATCTTTGTGATTCTCTATGCAGTGCATTTTGGTTCAGTTATCCACTTCCCTTCATTTAGAGGTGTGTGGTAAGTGTTTGAGGGTTATTTGTGCATGTATTCGATGGTCTTTAGGGCCCAAGTCTAGGACCATATTTTTATAAATCTGTTGCCTGCTGTCACAATGTTATAATAATGAGCACAAGATGTGACATTACTGTAAGATGTTTTCACATGTGTGTATGTGTCTTTCTGCCAACGTAACATAGTAATGAAAAGAGGATATGATAGGATCAGAGATATCTCAGTCTCCAGAGCAGATGTTACTCAACCTCGCATCTCTGCTTTGCACTGATTATATTAAGCAGACAAGAGGTTTCTGCATGTGTTTGAATGAGTGGTTACATTTGTGTGTATGTGCATATGTTTGATATGCAGAAAGGGAGACAGGGAGAGTGGGGTAGAGCAGCGCAGATGGGGAATTCTAACTAGACTTATGGTAGGCCAGGGACAAGTGTCTAATTCATTAATTGAGAAGAGATCCAAACTGCGTTAGTGAATTGCAACATGCTTGCAGTAACATTTACTTTTGATTAGGAGACAATTACAACCTTTCACCGTCAACGGATGCAGTGTTTTCATATATACTAATACCCACCATTAATTAATTGTGACATCTAGTAGAACTAATATTGTATTGTTATTTTTTTTATAATTACTGTCATTGAGACAAGATAATTAGGGACTTGTTCTTACACCAGTTACGTTCTCAACCACTATCTTCGTGAACGTTGTTGCTTTCTGCCCCTGTTGCTCACTGTTTCCATCAAGCCTTTCAAAAAGCGTGTCTTTCACCTTATGCCTTTTGCTTTAGTTACAATTTATGAAGTCTTTATTACAAATCCCTTCTTAGGAAATGGTCCCTGTATCTTTTTACCTTTTGAAATAGAAGATTATGACACTCAATGTTTGTGTTGTAGGAGTAATCCAACTGATTCCCTGCGAACTCTGACTAGGTGACAGACTATAAATTCTCTGAAGTCGACAGTCTTTAAGATGTGAGCCAAAGAGAGGAATGAGACTGGAAGCAGCTGTAGATTTACTGATCCCAATGGAGGGTTTGGCCTCTGAAAGAAGTCATGTGGAGCCACACGCCTCTCCCTATGGGCTCTCACGGCTGTAAATTCCTTTACTCTTCTTTGTTTCACTTCCTTTTCCTCTCATCCGTGCATCCGCCGCTGTCATCCCCCCTCTCCAGTCTACTGTATCTCTCATGTGTCCAGCTCCTGGCCTTTTGCCACACTTCTGTGTCAAACTGGAATTTCAAATCAGCCTTTCTTTATCTCTCCTGACCTCTGTCTCACTTTTATTATGCTCCCTTCTTTCTCCTACTGCATCACTTTCCCCTCTCCCTCCACCTCTGCTCTTTTGTATCACCCCTCTCTAACACTATTTTCCTCAATTTCATTCTGTCCTTTCCATTTCCCCTCTTCTCGATTTCTTGTTTCTCCCAAGTGTCTCTTGTTTCTGACACCTCTTTTTTTTCACTACTCTACTCCAAATTCACACACCTTTACACAGGAAACAAAATAATGCATTGCTGGATAAAGCTCCCATCATATCTCTCTTTTATCATCCCACTGTTCATTTTCCTAAGCCACATTTAATGAGAAATATGTATACTGAGATTGTGCTGAGTCTGAGTATTGTTACTTTTTCTCTGGACTGTCCTTTCTGGTAATCCATCTGCTCACAATAAGCCTTTTTCTCTTCCCTTTCAGACTCTCCTCTTTTATTTTCCTTGTGCTGACCCTTCACATCTCCCACACTTTTACTTTGTTGTCATCCCTTTGAGTTTGGACTAATTATGGGGGAAAAGATAACCTGCGTTCATATGTGCGGACATGTAAGAAACAAGGATGGGAACGATGAGACTGGATGTGGGTGTTAATGATCTTTTAGACCGTTACTACTCTTGTGGGTATTGCTTTGTTGTCTGGGAGAGAAGGCAGTGTGCTCTGAATGGCTCATTGATTTCAGGTGTGTGGAGAATTTGACACACACACACACACACACACACACACACACACACACACACACACACACACACACACACACACACACACACAGGGAGTCTGGGAGGCTCTGTGAGGTTTAGCAGAGCCTGTCTCATCTTCCCTGTCTATCCTTTAAGCTGATCCTCTGCTTTCTCACTAAATGCACGGTGGGCTGCTGGGCTGCCCTGGCAGAATGACAACTAAGACTGGTGAGAGCAGGGCAGAATATCTCTCTCTGGGGCTAGTCCAATGCAATCCAACACTCAGGCCAGCTCTGAATGTTTATTTGCTCTTTATGGCTGCAGTGTAATGTTCTCAAATATCAATGTACATGAAAAGTAGATGGTGCATTACATTAGAAGTATCATGATACAGAAATGGCCTTATTTGTCAGTTGGAATATAGGCCCAACAGTTTTGGTTGTCATTAGGTTGTTCTCATGTTCATCTAAGACTAAGATAAAGCTAACCAACATGTATCAGCAATGCTGCCTGCAGATAGGAAAATACTTTTTGTTCCTCGTAGTATTAGATTTCATTATCATGAATTCCTCTTTTCTCGTTTTTCTCTCTGAAGTACCTCATTCCAAAACCACTCCACATCCCCACGTCCACAGAACCAATTCCCAGTCTCCTCGTATTCATCCGCCCCCCCCCATTAAGGCTGAAGGGGAGCTGTGGCTCTCATAGGGACTCCAGTGGTCATCCAGTGACAGAGTAGACTAATTATAATGTGGAGCTGGGATATCTTTACATTACATTACATTGCATTTAGCTGACGCTTTAATCCAAAGCGACTTAGAATTCGACCAAAAAGATACCAACTTGAAGAAAACAGAATCATATAAGTACATCAGGTTTCATAGAGCCAAAACATTTCAAGTGCTACTCAACTGGTTTTAGATAAGCCAGTCCTTTATTAGTATATAAGTGCTTTGTTAGTCATTTTATTGCTCAAAGTGGAGTCGAAAGAGATGAGTTTTCAGTCTGCACCGGAAGATGTGTAAGCTTTCTGCTACAATAGCAGAGAGGGATACTTATGAGCAGTAAGATCAAGCACTCTACGGCAAGTGTGTTTTCCACTGCCATTAAATAAACCGTTGTAGTGTTACATTTGGATGTTTTGACTGATTAATGCTGGTTTCTGATCAATTGGCAGAGAGGCAACATGCAAGGCCTCCGTAATGAACTGTTATGGCAGTTTGAGAGGAAAGCTGTCACTCAGGGAGCGGCCTCATCAAATCAAAGCTCTGAAGCTTAGTGCGTATTTGATTCTGGTGCTGCTTTCTTTAGGAAGTAACATGTTTGACAAAGAGAGAGATAGAAAGGGATAAAGAGGAAAAGGGAGAGAAAAGAGAAGGGTAATTAGGTATCTTTCCTCACACAACCCTCCCCACCCTCCCCCATATCTCCCAGAGGGGAGAGGAGCCTCGTCAAAGCCCTGTCATGAATTTTTAACAACCCTGTCGGCCTGCTATCTTAGGAACTGTGTGTATCTGTGTGTATTTGCATGTTCACATACAGTAAGTGTGTGAGGAAGAATATATCTATATTGAACCAAAATCCTGTAGTCCAATATTCTCCACTAATGTCAATCAAATTGCTAGAGCATTACGCTTAATGTATGGAGTATTGAACAGCTGTTGCTCAAGCTTCTGTATCATATCACTAACACGATCAAGGAGTTATAAGCCATATGTTTATGCACTGCTTTATGTGTGTGTTTATTCATGCATTTGCAGTGGTACGAAACTATATTTATGCATTTAGAATATTGAACATGGTAAAACCATATGTTTTTCAAGTGTGACATTACCGTGATGATACATTGACATAACAAGAGCTTCAGAACTTAGCACTTTTAGCATAGCTATGAACTGTTTTCCCTCAGGTGCGCTCATTATTACAGTCTTAAATATGATCTTGTCTTCTATTTTCTCATGTAACACTTAAGAATAACCAAGCTTTTTTTATGAACGTCGTCAAACTGTTAACTGTTTGATTCAGACGCAGATCTCTAGAAGGAGTCAATGAAATAGTCTTAACACTTCTAACGTCTGGTCGAGGAAGGCCTCATCGTCAGGCATTTGATGGACACAAATATACATTTAAAACATATGTTTCAGTACTTGATGCAGACAGTTATGGAACTTGTTATTTTTGCACGACGAAATGGTCTGTAATAACTTCATGGTCACTATTTTCTTTAAGTGTGTGTGTATGTGTGTGTTTCTGGCTTCATGGGGTGTACAGTATATCTAGCTGCTGACAGCCAGTGCAGAGGAGGTGGAGGCAGGTCTGGAACAGAGCCCAAGACTGGAGGCCAAAGGGATCGGGCTGTTGATCAAGAATAGAATCATTGCCGACAGCAGACACATGGTCATACACAAACACATTCATACCCATACTCACAGAGGGAAATATATTAAAAGCAGCATCCATCCAGTTACTGCTTCAGATCCAATATGACGTTTGTTGTACTTCACTGCAAGCACAGTCAGGCGGATGGGAATCGGATGGAAATTCATCCATAAATACATTGAACTGTCATGAATTATAACTACATCAATTATGTCATGGTACTATGGTCACTTGCACTGCTTTTGTGAGGTAAGTCAGTGTGCCAGACAGATGGGTTTATTTAAGGGCAGTGCTTCCCTCCACAGTCTTGTCATTATCGGTACAGTTTGAGGAGGGCAGACCGGGGCCAGGCTAACATTTGACCTGTGTGGATTTGCCTGGGTGAACATACACACTTCAGTAGTGTCAGTTTTGTTTCTCTTCCTGCTGTCTGCCTTCAAATCTCCTTGTTTTTCTATGGTTAAGTTTCAGTACTGCAAACACTTCCTATTTGAGTGAGATAATATTCTATTTATTCTAAATACATTTGAATTGTAATACTTTTTTTTTGTGATTTTTCAATTAAAATAAAATGTTCTAGCCTAACAATTACTCTCATTCTGAACCTGATCTTGCACAGAATATAGTCTTTGTTACAAATACTGCAATTCACATTCTAATCAAACAATCAAGTGATTTTCAGCCAACAAAAGTCAATGCAGATAATAATGTCCAAATCAACAAAGATGCAGTAATAGTGTAAATTGTTGTTAAAATGTATCCATTTAGTGGATGTGATACATCAGAATGGCCTCCAACATAAAATCTATACTTTTTCACATTTTCACAATTACAACACTCCTTAGATGTTACTTAATCTTCCCTGGTTATATTCAATAGGCAAAGATCTCTGACTATGGACGGATTGACATATTTTCCTGAGCTGTTGAGCATTTCTAGCGTCTGTGGCCCTTGATAAAACTGTGTCGCACTTACAAGGGATAGTCATTGTATAGGGTGGTACACTAGTGTCCAATGTGGTGGATGATGTGTAACTATACAATCAGAACCCACGCACGTACAAGAAAATGGCTTTGAATAGCTGTCACTGCAGTGACCACTATGAGTGAAAGGAATCTAGCCGGACTTGTTAAAGTATGGATAGGGCTAACTAATTAATACTGTTGAGGTTATGGCTTGGCATGGTTCCTTACAGGTACTGCCAGACCCGACGTCATGGGCGGGTCCCATGGGGCCGGGCCCGCCCATCCAGGATTTGGGCCAGCCCATCCAGGATTTAGGCCCGCTGTTTTAATCAGGGCTGAATACAACATTATGTTTATTGTTGTTATTTGTAGAGCTTTGTCCTAATATTTATTTTTGTTTTAAACTATGTTGAAAGATTAGTTTAATATATATTTTTTTATTTTGCTATGAAATTCTGAATGAAAGGCTGCGCGTGAGACTGGATTTTCGCTGGGTTGAGTTGTGAGGGGTTTTGAGTGAGATGCGGCACAGCAGCCTGTCAGTTTACTCTTGCTAGGTTAGTTTGGCTATTATCATTTATATTTGTCTGCAACAATGGATATCAGGAAGTGGTTCATGAAAGGAATATGGCAACTCAGCGCCAGATGCAGGCACATTAGAAGACATCAGTTAAGTTACCAACGAGCTAGCAAGCCAGCAGGGACAAGGGAGGCTGGCAATCAATTATATTTTGAAGAGAAATTGACTCTCAAGCCGGCTCTCTCACAAACTCCGGCTCTGTGTGCAAGCAGACCGCTGCACACGCTCTCTGCCTCGCTCAATCTCTCTCTCTCTCCCTTTTCTCTCCATTGCTCAACCTCACCCCACCTCTACACCCTGTGTGCGCTCCTCAAGTTTGCCTGCATACTTGCCCAAGTTGGCACAGCGTTACAAATGTGCCACAAAACCAACCAATGGATGTAGCCTATAATAAGACCGTCAACAGCCTTATGGCAACCTAAAATCTATGACCTAAAACCCCTCTGTTTCCGTAACAACAATTCACGAGCGCCTCCCTCACCCCCCACGTTGACAAATCTCGAGCGTCTAACAGCCCCCCCCTCAATTCAGATTTCCTGGGAAATTAAGTTTTGGGGTGGGCCCGTCCAGGTAAATCAAATTCCCGCCCAGAGACATATGTCTGCCGCCGGGTCTGGGTACTGCCTGTCTGAAGTTTGTGGTTGATCTATCTTTTTTTCTATTCTAAGAATTCTGGTAGCTGGACCTCCCTGCTTTTTTTTAAGACATTTTATCAAGTGAAACATTTGCGTGTTTTAAGCGTATATTGTAGTGCCGTGAAAAGGGAGTCGGAGGCGGTGTATTCAGAATGGAGTTCCAATCTTTGTTAGCCATTAATATCAGAGAGGTTAACACATGACTGCTCTGCTTGATGCGCTAGCAGGAATGGCAGCTGAAGTTACAGGTTTTCCCTACTAAAGGGTCCGTGTGGCAACACAATACGAGAGGTGAATTTTGTCCAATAACGTGTTACCACACAAGCCCCCCCAGGCCAACGGGTCGTTCTGTCCACCATGGTGAGGAGGTAGGAAAACCCCAGAGAGGAAGGCAATGGACCAACTAGGTTAATGTTGACGTGATCAAACCTCCTCTCAGGCACCAGGAAACGCTCCAACGGGGCCTTCGTGTGGCGATGCACCTTAGCGCGTTGACAAGCCACGCACTCCCTGGCCCAAGTCCTCACATCCCTTTTCAGCCCTTTCCAAATGAAGTTCGCCGCTACCAAACGTACCGAAGGTTTAACGCCGGGGTGTGACAGGCCGTGCACAGCCTCGAACACCGGACGCCTCCAGCTGGCAGGGACGACAGGGCGCGCTAGGCCCGTAGAGACGTTACAAAGGAGAGTAATGCTTGCGTCGCCGAACACCACGTCCTCCAAGCGCAGCCCCGCGCCCTCCACCTCCAGACCCTGGACACCGGGATCCGTGACCTGGTCCGCCACCATGCGAGCATAGTCCAAGCCTAACTGGACGGCCCCGATGACGACCCTGGAGAGGCAATCAGCAATCAGGTTCGACTTGCCAGCTACGTGCTTAACGTCCGTAGTGAACTCCGATATGTAGGAGAGCTACCGCTGCTGGCGTGCCGACCAAGGCTCCGCCACTTTTGACATGGCGAAGGTGAGCGGCTTGTGGTCGACAAACGCCGTAAATTCACGGCCTTCCAGCATTAAACGGAAGTGCCGCACGGCCAGATAAAGCCCGAGGAGTTCCCGGTCAAACGCGCTGTACTTGCGTTCCCTAGGCGTCAGCTGGCGGCTGAAAAAGGCGAGCGGCTGCCAAGCGCCCTCCACCCACTGCTCGTGCACTGCACCGACCGCGTAGTCCGACACGTCCGTGGTGATGGAGATGGGAGCCGTAGATGATGGGTGTGCCA
This sequence comes from Notothenia rossii, assembly GCF_949606895.1. Taxonomy (NCBI): domain Eukaryota; kingdom Metazoa; phylum Chordata; class Actinopteri; order Perciformes; family Nototheniidae; genus Notothenia; species Notothenia rossii. The sequence continues at coordinate 18,945,830 of NC_136903.1, forward strand.
GCAAAGCCGCCTGAGCCAACGCAGTCTTGACCTCAGCAAAAGCGACGTCCCCCTCTGCTGTCCAGTTGATTGCCTGGACGGGGGTCTTGCCTTTCAAAGCTTCATACAGCGGCCGCATGATGTGTGCGGCCCGGGCGATGAAACGGTGGTAGAAGGTCACCATCCCCAGAAACTCACAGAGCGACCGTGCTGTGAGCGGGTGAGGAAAAGCCGCAAAAGCCTCCACTTTCGCTGGCAGAGGAGTCGCACCGCCCTTGGTGACGCAGTGCCCCAGGAAATCGATGTCAGACACCCCGAACTGGCACTTTGCAGGATTGATGATCAATCCATATTCGTTGAGCCGCGTGAAAAGGGCTCGGAGGTGGGACAGGTGCTCCTGTACTGAAGCGCTGGTGACGAGTATGTCGTCGAGGTAGACAAACACAAACGGCAGGTCCCGCAGCACTGAATCCATCAGGCGCTGGAACGTCTGAGCGGCATTCTTGAGTCCAAAAGGCATCCGTAGGAACTCAAAAAGTCCAAAAGGCGTTATCACTGCTGTCTTGGGAATGTCCAGGGGGTGCATGGGCACCTGGTGGTATCCACGCACCAGGTCCACCTTGGAAAACACCCCCGTACCGGCCAGATGCGCCGAAAAGTCCTGAATGTGCGGAACCGGATAGCGGTCAGGCGTAATGGCGTCGTTGGGTCGGCGGTAATCCCCGCACTGGCGGAACCCGCCGTTCGGCATGGGGACGACGTGCAGGGGGGAAGCCCAAGGACTGTCGGAGCGGCGGAAATGCCCAGGCGTTCCATGGTTGCGAACTCCGCCCTCGCTACCGCCAGCTTAGAAGGGTTCAACCGCCGGGCCCTGGCGTAGACAGGAGACCCCTCGGTAGTGACGTGGTGTTCCACGCCATGCTTAGTGGTAAGCGCAGAGAAGGTGGGTAGCGACAGGTCCGGAAACTCGGCCAACAGTCTGAGAAACGTGTCTTCCCCCGATAGCGAGCCTGACAGCCCGTCGTACGCTGCGCTGCCAAGTGTGCACACGAGGGAAGAAAACGTTAAGGCATCAACCAAACGTCTATTCTTAATGTCCACCAAGAGTCCATGAGCACACAAAAAAATCCGCTCCGAGGAGGGGATTAGAAATGTCCGCTGTAACAAAATCCCAGCTGAAACGCTGTCCTCCAATGCACAAACACATAGGCCTCACGCCGTACGTGCGAATGGGACCGCCGTTAGCCGTCGTCAATCGCGGGCCGTGCCCACCATGGGCGACGTCTTCACTCGACGCTGGAACCACACTCCGTTGAGCGCCCGTGTCACACAGAAACATGCCCCCCGAAACGCTGTCGCTAACGAAGAGGAGCCTGCACGTGCCGCCGACGCTCAGGGCCAGTACTGAGCGCCTGCCCCTCCATTTCCCGGGGGTTTGTAGCTGCACGGAGCGACGCATCTCTTCGCCCTTGACCCGAAACGTGCATGGTAAACGCACTCTCCGGTGTCTCCATGCCGGCTCGACACAGCCGTGTCCGGCCTCCGCCACGCTTTCTTGACTGCAGATGGGCCGCTGAGCGTCGCGGCTAACGTCTCTGAGCCTGGCGGTTGTGTAGCCAGAAAAAACGATCCGTTTCCTCAGCCAAAGCACGGGGCTCCGTGACAGGTGTGTTGGCTAGCGCCGTCTGGACCCGGGAAGGTAAGTGACGCAGGGAAATCTCCGTGAATAAAATCCGGGGATCCTCCCCCCCTAGCAGATTTAGCATTTTCTCCATCAGCTGAGATGGCTTGCTGTCTCCTAGGCCTTGAATGTCAAGTAATTGGCGGGCCCTCTCCTTAGCAGATAAGCTAAATGTCTTAAGGAGAAGGGCCTTAATCGCCTCATATTTGCCATGGTGCGGGGGGACTGCGGTAAATCCCACAAACCTGGACGACGCGGAGCTTCCCAGCGCTGCCACCACATGGTAGTATCTCAGGTCCCCGTCACGGACCTGTCGGCAGGTGAAGTGCGCCTCCACGTGTGCGAACCATGCCTCTGCGGCGTGCTCCCAGAATTCCGGCAGCTTTACGAACACATCGCGTTCAGCCATTCTCGTTAATTTCCCGGAAACTTTCTCGGAAACTTCAGGGTCACCAGTGTAGTGCCGTGAAAAGGGAGTCGGAGGCGGTGTATTCAGAATGGAGTTCCAATCTTTATTAGCCATTAATATCAGAGAGGTTAACACATGACTGCTCTGCTTGATGCGCTAGCAGGAATGGCAGCTGAAGTTACAGGTGTTCCCTACTAAAGGGTCCGTGTGGCAACACAATACGAGAGGTGAATTATGTCCAATAACGTGTCACCACAATATCTAAAATGAACACGTCGAAAGGGCGTATTTGCAGTGCATTTCAGTGCACTGTGCATTAGTAATGACATTTTTGAAATATCTTTTTGAAATGCATTTTCAATGAGGAACTACTCTTACGTTTTTCATTTTTTCTCTATTGCTTCTCAATTTGAGTGTGTGCATGTTAGAGATACGTGTAGAGCATTTTTCAGGCTGCTTACATTTATATCCCCCTGTTATTTTATCTATTGTGATTGACAGCCTCTCAGTTGGTAATCCATTAGCATTTGACTTTATTCACTAATCTACTGTTTCTACACCGCTGACCCCCCCCCCCCTTTCTCTTCCTTTTTCTTTTACTCTCATTTTCACTCACAAAAACACTACTCTCTTACATTACAACCTTTTCATTCTGCTTGTACAATACTGTGGTGTGGCCTTTAGCAAACAGTGCCGTAAGACCCTGATAGCCCTGTGGTTTTAGATTCTAATTACTTCTCTGTCTCCTGAATCTTCTCTTTCGTTCTTTTTTACATTTTCTTCTTTGCTCAGGTTTTCTATTATTAGACTGATGCCGTACAGGATGCGTGCCTTGTGCGATTTCCAATCTAAATCCCTGTCATATTTCACTCCCCAGAAACTAGCCACAGCTGCTGAGAACTTCCAGATGGAGCATGACTGGAAGGACGAATTTGAGGTAACGGAGGGACACAAAAATACAGACACACTCTTACAGCAATACCTACATAGGCAAATGTTTTACCTATGTGTTCGTTTTATGCGTGTGCTTTATGAACTGTATGTTTGTAAAACAAAGGGAGAGACATGAACACAAAAACAGTAACTGCCAATCACTAAATCCGGATTTACTGGCCATAAATTCTAGTCATAATAGATTCAATCTGTTTATGTCTGTGTCATTAGCAGTTATTACAGCGTCATTACTAAATGTGTTTATTGCATTTTATACACTGTGTGGCAGATACTGTGCTTTCTAAGAATCACAGTGGCACACAAGCACAACGCAAAGGAAAGCGGTGGTCAGGAAAATGACTTGTCACACAGACAGTTAAAGATGTGTCTGAGCTGTGAATTACCATATTGCTTTCTCAATTGCAAGGAAAATGTTTCCATGGAGCATTGCAAATGGCTGTGGGCACACAGGCACAGATGTAAAAAGAGGATACATTGCACACTCAGCTTAACTCATGCAGTATTCATTTCATCGGAGGCACAGACTAGTGTCTTCATTAACATAAAGCTGGAGAATTAACTAATGGAGTTGACTGCCAACAAAATAAAGAGCTGTTTAGAAATGTATTAAGCACTTCATGATGCATAAATGTTGCCCTTCTTTGTGCAACACCCTAAAGCAGCCACAAAGTGATATTTGGGCTTCCGTGTGACTTGTTTACAGGGCGATGAAATCTCCTACTACAACGCAAAGGACAATGTGAGTGTGCTTCCTTCCGCCTATTTGCTCTCCCCTTCCATGTTAGCCCCTGCAAACAGACAGGTCACACTCAGACACAGGCCGGTAATATGGTTTTACTACACAGCTCCGTCTGTCTCTTGTCCTCCCTTTCAACTCCTCCTCTTCACTCCTCTCCTCTGTTTCCTTTCCCTATTCACCACTTTCATATGGTATTCCTTTATCCTTGCCTCTTCTCCAGGCTTTTCTTCCAGTGTTCTTTCTCTCCCTCATCCCTCCTCCCACCCTCTCTCAGGTGAAGAGGTTTTCTGCCATGTTTCTCCTCTAATTGACAGATGAGATGTATGAGCTGGCTACACTGTTGCTTTATTAGGAAGCAACGGTTCACACTCTCTCTCTCCCTCCCCCCTCTTGCATTTTCTCTCTCCCTCTCCACCTCACCATCTCATTCCCTCTCTACTCTGCATTCCTTCCTCCATATCTCATCATGCTTTTCTTCATATATCTCCTCGTCTGTACTGCACTCATTGATGTAAATTGGTGAATGCACACTATGAGTTATACATCTCCACAAGGGGCATCGGCAATCTGGCTGTCTCTTGCTACTGCTCCAAAGTAAAGATGATAAGAAGGCGAAATAGCAAGATATCATCAAGAATATGGTGATGCTACATACACAGTATTTTCTTAAACGAGCTGGGAGGGTGTGAAAAGTGCAGCGATGACATTATCTCCTCAGACAGCAGGATGTAGAATCAGTCCTGTGCTTTTAAATAAAGCCGCAAACTGTGTCATGCATGCAATGAAGCAAACAAAATAGAGGCTTTGAATGATATCTTCAACACACAAAAAGCTTTATTGTCTGCATCTTGATTTTCCTTTTTCCCCTCAGCTGGATGTAAATGAGACGGAGGGAAGGAAATTCAGGATTCGACCAGACTTTAAAGAGGACCTGTCATTTAAACGTGTGACTGATTACAACCACACGGCTGTCCACATCCCCACTGACATTTATGATGGCTGTGAGTAGACACACACAAACACACACACACACACACACACACACACACACACACACACACACACACACACACACACACACACACACACACACACACACACACACACACACACACACACACACACACACACACACACACACACACACACACACCAAGTGGTAACCATGGATACAAGTGACACAACAGCCCATTATGAAATGTTGTTTACAGATTGCTCCTCTAGCAATTTTGCCCATGGTTAAATGATGATTTAAAAAAAAAAAGCAATACAGCATAATAGCATCTTCTCCTGAGCCCAATTTTCTCTTAGCTATAAGCCGTGTGTCATTGGGAAGTAAATGAATGGAGGGTCCTCGAAATGAAATGAATTGATGTTTTTTGCCCTTTGTCCTGAGCAAACCCATCAAGCTTTTGATAATGAGGCTTTTGATTCCTTCTTTTAATATGTCCTGAGGCTTAAATTAATTATTTAAGTAAGTAATAAGTGTACGTAAAAGTTGGATTGATTTAAATTCAAGCCAGTGGTCCCACTAAAGGTGAACTATTCATTCATTTTAATACAATACTGTATTGACAAGGTGCTTATGTTTTCGGCTCAGTTTGTCTGCTTGTCCACTTGTATGTGCATGATTTGATACTGTACTGTACTGGCTCGATTTCCATAACATTTTGTGGAAGGGAGTATTATATACCAAGAAATAATCCAATACATATTATGTTTTACTTTTGTTAGAAGTATGTGTTGCATTTATATGTCGTAGGAACATTGGAAAACAGCTATCAACTTGTCATTTAAAAGTTCTGGGCAAAACATCACGTCTGATGTTTTAAAGGTCCCATGTCATGCTTTTACGGTTATTACCCGTCCCCTTGTGTGTTATGAAGGTTTTTCTGCATGTAAACGGTGTGCAGAGCCAAAACCCTTAAAGTACACCCTGTAGCGAGTAAAACTCTAACACAGAAAATACCTCCCCAAAACGCCTCGTTGGTGAAACGTCATCATCCGAAAGCATGTACCCGGAATTAAATGGGCCAATCCGCGGAGCCGTTACGGTAAGCCCCCGCTCATTGGTCCTATCAACCTATAAACCTTTTTCTTACTCAATATCAAGCCACACTTATTGTTTTTATTTCGGCTGTGACTTTTTGTGTGTTCAGGTTGAGTTTGGCTGTGTTTGGCTATGTATCGCTAAACAAGGAAATCACACTTCCACGGAGCTCAGCGCGATTCACAACTTACCGACCAATCAGAGCACACTGGGCTCACAGGGAGGCGGGGGGGGGGGGGGGGGGGAGCTGCAGCGAGCCGTTTGGTGGAGAAAGTGAATACTGCTGAATACACATACTTTACAGAGATGCTGTATGCGTAACCAATGTGAGTTTGGAAAATTGCACAGTATTTTTCTATTTTAGTATACCTCAACAATGGAATTATGATCAGTGGATCTCTGAAGAACCAGCAACCTCTCTGAAGAACCAGCACCTTACTGTGGTAGAGAGGTTTGTGTGCCCTGATGAACCTGGGGGCTGTGTTGTCTGGAACCTTGTGTTCCTGGTAGGGTCTCCAATGGCAAATTGGTCTCAGGCAAGGGGCCAGACTAAGATTGGTTCACAAGACCTCATGAAAGAACAACAAAGAAGTGAGGATACCCGGCCCGGAGGAAGCCCGGGTTCCCCTTCCGGAGCCAGGCCCAGAAGGAGGACTCGTCGGCGAGCGTCTGGTGGCCGGGCTTGCCACGGAGCCCGGCCGGGCACAGCCCGAAAAGGCAACGTGGGCAACACCTCCGCTTCTCCGTCCCGCGGGCCCACCACCTACGGGAAACAGCGATGGGGTCGGGTGCACTGCCAGAAGGGGGGCAGTGAAGGCAGAGGGTCTCGACGGACCAGACCCGGGCGACAGAAGCTGGCTTTGGGGACGTGGAACGTCACCTCTCTGTGGGGGAAGGAGTCGGAGCTTGTGCGGCAGGTGGAGCATTACCAGTTGGATCTGGTTGGGCTCACCTCTACGCACAGCGTCGGCTTTGGAACCTTACTTCTGGATAGGGGTTGGACTCTATTCTTCTCTGGAGTTGCTCAAGGTGTGAGGCGCCGGGCGGGTGTGGGGATACTCACAAGTCCCCGGTTGGGGGCTTCGTTGTTGGAGTTTACCCCAGTGGACGAGAGGGTCGCCTCCCTACGCCTGCGGGTTATGGGGGGAAAACTCTGACTGTTGTGTGTGCTTATGCACCCAACAGCAGTTCAGAGTATACGGCCTTCTTGGAGACCCTGGAAAGAGTCCTGTATGGGGCTGCTGAAGGGGACTCTTTAATCTTGCTTTGAGACTTCAACGCACATGTGGGCAATGATGGAGACACTTGGAGGGGAGTGATTGGGAGGAACGGCCCCCCTGATCTGAACCGGAGTGGTGGTTTGTTACTGGACTTCTGTGCTAGTCATGGATTGGCCATAACAAACACCATGTTCGAACATAAGGATGCTCATAAGTGTACGTGGTACCAGAGCACCCTAGGCAGAAGGTCCATGATCGATTTCGTTATCGTATCATCGGACCTGAGGCTGTATGTTTTGGACACTCGGGTAAAGAGAGGGGCGGAGTTGTCAACTGATCACCATCTGGTGGTGAGTTGGGTCGAGTGGCGGGGGAAGCCTCTGGATAGACCTGGTAATTCCAAACGTGTAGTTCGGGTGAACTGGGAACGTCTGGAGGAGGCCCAAGTTCAGGAGGCCTTCACTCACACCTCCGGCGGAGCTTTTCGGGCATTCCTGTGGAGGTTGGGGACATTGAACCAGAGTGGTCGGTGTTCAAAGCCTCTATTGCCGAAGCCGCGGCGGGGAGCTGTGGTCTCAAGGTCCTAGGTGCCTCAAGGGGCGGTAACCCTCGAACCTCCTGGTGGACACCGGTGGTCAGGGAAGCCGTCCGACTGAAGAAGGAGGCCTTCAGGGATTTGTTATCCCGGGGGACTCCCGAGGCAGTTGCAAGGTACCGACAGGCCCGAAGGGAAGCAGCCTCAGCCGTGGCCGAGGCAAAGCAGCGGGTGTGGGAGAAGTTCGGAGAAGACATGGAAAAGGACTTTCGGGCGGCACCAAAGTTGATCTGGAAAACTGTCCGACACCTCAGGAGGGGGAAGCAGGGAACCATCCAAGCTGTGTACAGTAAGGATGGGACGTTGTCGACCTCAACTGATGGAGTGTTAGGGCGTTGGAAGGAGCACTTTGAGAACTCCTGAACCCGACACAAATCTCCCGGGGGGAGGTCACTGAGGTCGTCAAACAACTTCACAGTGGCAAAGCCCCGGAGTTGGATGAGATCCGCCCAGAAATGCTGAAGGCTCTGGGTGTTGAGGGACTGTCATGGTTGACACGTCTCATCAACATTGCGTGGAAGTCGGAAACAGTACCGAAGGAGTGGCAGACCGGGGGGGTGGTTCCCCTTTTTAAAAAGGGGGATCAGAGGGTGTGTGCCAATTACAGAGGCATCACACTACTCAGCCTCCCCGGGAAAGTTTACTCTAAGGTACTCGAAAGGAGGGTCAGGCCGATTGTCGAACCTCAGATTGAGGAGGAACAATGCGGATTCCGTCCTGGTCGTTGAACGACGGATCAGCTTTTTACTCTCGCAAGGATCCTGGAGGGGGCCTGGGAGTACGCTCATCCAGTCTACATGTGTTTTGTGGACTTGGAGAAGGCGTATGACAGGGTTCCCAGGGAGTCACTGTGGGAGGTGCTGCGGGAGTATGGGGTGAGGGGGTCTCTACTCAGGGCCATCCCATCTCTGTACTCCAAAGCGAGAGCTGTGTCCGGGTCCTCGGCAGTAAGTCGGACCCATTTCAGGTGAGGGTTGGCCTCCGCCAAGGCTGGGCTTTCTCACCAATCCTGTTTGTAATATACATGGATCGGATTTCAAGGCGTAGTCGTGGGGGAGGGGGTCTGCAGTTCAGTGGCCGAAGGATTTCACCACTGCTTTTTTCAGATGATGGCTTCATCGGTCTGTGACCTTCAGCACTCACTGGATCGGTTCGCAACCGAGTGTGAAGCGGCTGGAATGAGGATCAGCACCTCCAAATCTGAGGCCATGGTTCTCAGCAGGAAACCGATGGACTGTCCACTCTAAGTAGGGAATGAGTCCTTACCCATTGTGAAGGAGTTCAAGTATCTCCGGGTCTTGTTCTCGAGTGAGGGAACAATGGAGCGTGAGATGGGTCAGATAATCGGAGCAGCGGGAGCGGTACTGCAGTCGCTTTACCGCACCGTTGTGACGAAAAGGGAGCTGAGCCAGAAGGCAAAGCTCTCTGTCTACCGCGCCATTTTTGTTCCTACCCTCACCTATGGTCATGAAGGATGGGTCATGACCAAAAGAACGAGATTGTGGGTACAAGCGGCCGAGATGGGTTTTCTCCGCAGGATGGCTGGTGTCTCCCTTAGGGATAAGGTGAGAAGTTCGGTCATCCGGGAGGGACTCGGAGTTGAACCCCTACTCCTTCGCGTCGAAAGGAGCCAGTTGAGGTGGTTCGGGCACCTAGTTAGGATGCCACCTGGGCGCCTCCCCGGGGAGGTGTTCCAGGCATGTCCAGCTGGGAAGAGACCAAGGGGTAGACCGAGGACCAGATGGAGCGATTATATCTCTTCGCTGGCCTGGGAGCGCCTTGGGATCCCCCAGTCAGAGCTGATTGATGTGGCCAGGGAAAAGAAAGTTTGGGGCTCTGCTGGAACTGCTACCTCCGCGACCCGACCACGGATAAGCGGGAGAAGATGGATGGATGGATGGAAATGGCCATGACATGGGACATTTAATCATAATTATTTTAGCTATACTGAATAATAATAGCATGTGTGCAGGATAGCATTTTACAACCAAGAGAGGACCATTTCACTGTAGTGCCAGAACAGAACCTGCTTGATGGCCCTTTGAATGCATCAGGTTGTCAGTAGTTCTGGACTCTGGCATTTTAGTTAATAATAAATTAAGGTTATTACAAGACTTACGTGCATCCATTTAATTTTCTGTGTTAAAAAAGAGACATTTCTGATCATTTCATCATCATGTGGTGACATTTACCTTGAGTGGTTCAGAATAATTTGATTCTCTAGAGTGCCTGTGACATTAGCACAGCTCAAGTTGAATGTTAACTACTTAAGGATTTTCTTTTGAATATCTTAACTGTTGCCTGAATTATAGGCATATTATAATTTAACTGCTTTCTTTTTTTATCAAGTGGGACTCAAGAGCGATCCACACTAAGAACAATAACTAAAACCATAACTATAAATATAACAATGTGAACATCCACACTGTTGATGACTGCTGTAAACACTGGCGCCGAGCCCACGCTGCGCACTCCAGCTGTGTTGGGGCCCCAAAAAGGATGTTGATGACCTGTTACTGCTGTACATCGCGTAAAGAAAGAAATTAAAATAAGGATATGATTAAAAGACAAACAAAACAGTTGAGAGTATAGCTACTGCTGTGCAGCACAGCCATGGTGAAGGAATGTGGTGAAAAGAGAGGCAGTATATTACAATAAGTAGACTACACTTTATTGCAGCCTCCTGTCTTGAACACATACAGTACACCTTCATATTCGATTGGATTTTGATGGGCTGTCAGTGTTTTTATTGTAAATAAACCCGCTCTGAAAGTGATCCCAACAATATCCCTGCCACTGCCTGTCATAGGGTCTGGACTCTGGCATGCACTTGAATAGGACCATTTCTTTAAATTGCGGTGCCTTGCTCAGGGATACTTCACCAGGAGACATGGTTCATGATTACTTTAACAGTCCAATCACCGAGTTACTTCCTCCAAACACCAGCCTGCTTCGCTTGTGCTTGTGTATTTGTGTATGTGGTTGTATGAAACTGAGTTTCTTTGTGGGTGTGTTTAGATTTTCAGTAATTACAGTGGGATGTTGTGTGTCAGCAGTGACTTGGAGGGACAGCAGAATAGAGTGCCTTCCTCAGCATGCCCTCAGCCTGCTGGGGAACCGTCTGGCCCCAAGGTTAACCACTTTGCCTGTCCGCTTAACCCAAACACAGGGTCAGCAATGATGCATGAGATGGGCACACACTTTTGTCTTTGCATTTTATCTGTAAAATGCAAGCCTGCTTTATTAGCATGCCGTTGAAATTTTTTCTGACTTTGTGATTTGTTCCCAGGGATACCTCTCTGGCCATAATCTGGGCTTGGTGCCATGACTCCTCACACTGCTTTTTTAGTTAAGGGTTGTGTTTATTGGTAGCCTGTAATAAGTAAACATAGCTGCTGGGACCTATACAAGACTGACAGTCTGATCTCAGTGAGATAAAGCCACACTTTTTTTAGAATGGTTCAATATATATATATATA
>NC_136903.1:18957135-19017135 GCF_949606895.1 Notothenia rossii
CTACCGTTGTCTGGTCTTGCTCTTTTCCTTTAGCGTTCCAACTTTAACCCTTTCACAATGTGTATTCAGTTCGTAAAAGTTAAAAGCTATATATTGGTTGCATAAAAGTATTAAGTTAACTTGTGACTTCTAGTCCCCAATACTAAGATGGCAGCAGCGAAAATGCAAAACGTAAGGCTTAAAAACAGTAGTCTAAAACCAACTGGTGATGTCATGGTAAATAATCTTGCTTTTCATCAAATTATCCACAAAAAATCTAGAAAATTATCTTTTGAAGAAGCCTAACTATTGCTTTGAACCTTTAGGACATTTTGGTGATCTAGTAGGAGCTGTTGAAATCACTGTCACAACAGGATAAAACACATCCCTATATCATAATGAGTTGGTGGATTTAGCGTTCTTTTCTATCCTTTTAGCACATTATGTGAGAATATATTCTGTACAAACTGTGAAGTCCACTGAGACAAATGTAACATTTGTGATATTGGGCTATATAAATAAACATTGATTGATTGATTGATTGAATATGGGGATTGACTTCCTTATCTAAAGCAGTGAAAAATAATGTACTCCTTTATTGTTCATTATAAACTAATCCATGGTATGTAAGTGAATTATATTGCAGCCCTTATATCCCACAGAGATTAATTCATCATAGGGTGTAGATTCAGTGTGGCATCAAAGCCACGCCGAGTGCAGCCAGGGAATTCATTAGTGTCAGAGGCAATATGGGCGACTAGAGGATACTCTATCCCTTTTTAAAGCAGCAGGAATTTAGCTTAATAAATATTACGACTGACTCAGGACTACTCTGTTGTATGAAAAGTGCTATATAAATAAAGCTTTATTATTATTATTACTCAAAACCACTGGAAACACTAAAAAGCAACATATGACCACTGGGTTAGCCTTTGTGACTCTGTTTGTGTATGTATAAATGTGTATCTGACCACCCAATTATTTGGCTTTGAATAGGTCTTTGTGACGATAGCCTTCACCTACCTGTCTGTCTTCATCAGTCTTCACTCAAAATGCACACATACAGTTAGTAATTTTCTCATCATCTAGAAGGGATGTTGTGTTATTTTCTCCTTCTTTTTCCTTTGAAAGGATACCCTTAATGAGGGAAACACATTACTGATCACACACACCACATGCTCTCTCTCTTTCTCTCTCTCTCTCTTTCTATAATAAAAAACATGCACTCCTGGCAACTGAGGCTTCATTAACTCTCCCCTCTTGAGAGATGCATGCTAATGAACAGTGTTTGCTTTGCACATCAATGAGCCACGTCACACCCAATACAGGATACCAATCTAACTTACACGCTTTTACATACACAGAGGCATTCACATCTGGATGTACAGAGACACATTTCAAAGCTTCTATACAGTGCTACATTAATATAAAGAAAGAGAATGGAAGAAATGAAAAGAGGGAAAAGATATCTGTATATACTGTAGACAGACAGAGCAAAGATGGAGTTGGGGCAGCATGTGCTGTGTCTCCATCCATCATAGAGAGTGTTATGTGGCTCTGAGCTGTCTGGCTGCTGTGTCATTACATCCATAATGCCTGTTGCCTCTCACAGCACACACCATCAATCACACGCATGCACACATACAACCACACATAGATATGTTAAATAAGATTTTTTTTAAATCATCACAACACCAGAAAACCACTCCTCAGTATCTGTTGCTAAATACTGGTGCAGGCTGGGTGTGCTCTCCTAATATTTGATCATGCGTCCCGCTGGGTGAGTGGGCGGGCACTGTGCGGCTGAATCTCAATGAATGTGTTGACCCGCGATGTCCACATGTCTCGGACAGTCCACATTGTCCTTCTCTTCAGCCATGCTCTGTCCTTCGATCGTTATTGTGGAATACACATCAAGGCATGAATCAGAATCAGATTAGTTTTGTATTAACTTGTTTATCCTGAGGGTGAAATTGAATACAAAAACATAGAGGAGTTAAAGTCAAAATGTGTACATTGCACCGCAATAGATAACAACAATAACTGTAAAAATATACAGCAGCAACTTATTACTAATAATTATATTAATGCTCAAAAACGGGTTATTGCTCAAAATGTATGGTGTCATTCTGAGAGAATTATAAGAGTATTTCACAGTTAAAAAATTGCCAAGGGTGTAAACTGTAGCCCAAGTTTTGATGAACACAATCTTCTTCACAATCTTCACAAGGGTTTCCTGTTTATCTTGTGTATTGAAAAGTATGTGTTTGTGTGTGGATTTCCAGCCACCATTGTGCTGAATGAGCTGAACTGGTCGGACGCATTGGAGGACGTGTTCAGAAAAAACCGAGAGGATGACCCGACCCTCCTCTGGCAGGTGTACGGCAGCGCTACTGGCCTGGCTCGCTACTACCCAGGTAAAAAGCAAAAAAGGCAAAAAAACTTTCTTTGACATTTAGCATAGAGAAGAAACATGATTGGTTATTTTACATTACATTACATTACATGTCACTTGTTAGACGCTTTTATCCAAAGCGACTTACATACTCAATACTGTGGGCAATCCCCACAGGAGCAATTTGGGGTGAAGTGTCTCAGGGACACAACGACATGCTGACTGCAGTGGGGTTAGAACCTGTGACCCTGATCCGAACACCAACTCTCAATCCACTGCACCACACGCCTCCCTATTTGGCCTCCTTAATTGTTTGTGTATCTGTTTATATGACACTGAAGCTGTTTGAGTTTCCGACCATAACAAATCAGAGGTGCACTTATGAGCCATAATAATTAGCTTGACCTCACGTGCAGCATCTGGCTGTTAATCATAACAACAAACAGCAAGGGAATATGTATCAAAGTTGCCTTGTTCACACATCACTGAGCAAATAAGCTCAATAAATTATCTCTATTGCACTGCTGGCATTGATTTTGTATGTGGTTCTATACATAATGTCAAACTATCTTAAACTGCATTAGTCTAGTGCTGCACGCTATCGTGAGTTTTTTCTTTGCCAAGCTATTTATATTCATGAGATTCCCTGTCATCATGGACACTATATAGCTTTATGGGAAAAGTTTATGTCTAATATTCATGAATTTTCAACACATCCTCACTCCCAGGTCGGCCTATGTTGACGTTATGTCAAGTCCCCTGTGTCGACTTTTTCCAACGCAAGAGGGGGGCGGCCGTGTCGGCTTTTTCCAACGCAAGGGGGGGGGGAGGGGCCTTAGCGTACATTTTTAACTTTCCGGGATGTCCATAGGCTTCTATATAGCTCCCTAAACGTATGTTGTAGACGACTTGAGATGGCGAGCGAATGCTACCCGCAGATCCATTCTCACAGCGTTTATCAACCTTTTTCTTACTCAATATCAAGCCACACTTATTGTTTGTACTTCTTTATTTTAATTGAATAATGTAGGACTTTTGTTGCCGTCAGTTATGTGGAGAGTAGGGGCTCAGAATACTGACGTTTTTTCCTTCTAATTTTGTATTATTTTCTAAACCACACACTGTTATTTACTCAACATTGTTGAGTAAATAACAGTGTGTGGTTTAGAACATTTCTATAATATAGAAAAAGCCGACACAGGGGACTTAACATAACGTCAACATAGGCCGACCTGGGAGTGAGGATGTGTTGGCATTTTCCTTGCCCCTGAATTCATTCCTCTTTGTTCCTGTTGTTACCTTTTAGCATGCATGATACAAGAGGCATTCAGACAAGCGCTTACTTGTTGTTTGGTGCTCTTCACTTATAGCATACTGATAGAAATCAGCTGAATATTGTCAAAGCCAGTGAATCCAGTGACTTGAGCTTCACTTATCAGATTCAAATGTTGTTTCATTTCCTTGCAGTTTCTCTCTTCGTGAAAACATGTAGATGTGAAGTGTTTAAAATGCAGCCAGTCAGCAAGCAAACTTTTCCTTTGGCAGAATTCTAACCTTTTTTATATCTTCCAAAAATGATTGCCAGTGATTAGATACGGCTAGACTTAATATAACACTGCATACTGCCAGATATTTGAAGATCAACATTTCAGTCAGTGTCAGAAATTGGAATATGTGTTTTATTCCCTTTAATAATGAAAAGTTTTAATCAACACATACATTATGTCCTCTCAAAGCCTCTCCCTGGATGGATGCCCGCAAGACCCCCAGTAAGATTGACCTGTATGACGTCCGCAGGAGACCATGGTAAGAAACATCTATTTACTGTGGGTGCCAATTGAAGCCTAATATGTATAGTCTTATGGGTTTAGGGTTATATATGATAGTTAAATTTATTGTAGTTAATTGATTGGTTGTTCTTTAAATATATGTGGTTTCAAGTCTTTGGGCTAGGTCTGAGAAATTATTATTGTATTATTATTAACATACAGCGCAATTGCTGTCAAGGGGAGAACACTGAGGCATGAACTCAATTGCACGACTCAAAACTCAGACTCAGATAGCGTTTCAAAATAAAGACTTTACTGGAATTTGCACAGTAATAAAACAAGGAAAACAAAAACACTCTTTCGAGGAAAACTATAATGCGATCTATAGCATAGGTCCGTGAAAGGTCCGTGAAAAGGTCCGTGAGGTAAGCCGATACGTGGTCTTCGAGAGACAACGAACTGACAATTAACAGGAGGGAGCTAACACAATATATACACAGGTAAAGGGGACACAGTTGGAAACAATCAGGGCGGGGAAAATAATCAAGGACGCAGGAGACAGAAAAGGGGCGGGGAGCGTGGAGGCCTGAAATGAGAGGAAGAAATAATTAAGGGTATAGACATAAAGCACAAGACAAAGGGACATGACAACTCTAACATAAAGAATAAACTTTCACAATAAGTTTCTTGGACATGACAATTGCATTGTGACATAATAAAGTGTAACCTTAAACTGCTCAGTGTCTGCATCTCAGACCAGCTTGTCTTTCATTCATTCATGTTCATCTAGGTACATTCAAGGAGCTGCCTCCCCCAAAGATATGCTAATCCTTGTGGATGCGTGAGTTACTTTCAAACCTAATTGATCCATAACCTTCTCACATCACGTCAAGATTTCCCCTGATTGTAACACATGCCTTCTTCGATTTGTAATATAACGTTATGCATTTCCCAAGACGGAAGCATTTCTAATTATATTGAGTCAATTCTCATCTTACAAGAACTGAGCAGACAGACTGCAGTGAGAAGCTGCTAGATATCCTGTGTTGTTGTTACAGGAGCGGGAGTGTGTCTGGCTTGACTCTCAAACTGATCAGGACCTCCGTCAGTGAGATGCTAGAGACCCTGTCTGATGACGACTACGTCAATGTAGTTTATGTGAGTATTATGAAACCCATCACTTGCTGAGCGTTGGGTGGTCTGTTTGTCAGAGAGGAGGGGTGCATGATGCACGCTGAGATAAGGGGCAGAGTGACAGACGGATTCAGAATGTAGCGCTTGAATGGGCTTATGTACATTTAAAAGAATATACACACATGGAGACCTGTTGTGCACATGCCCACACATGCACAACATACCCCTCCCCACACACAGACTCACACAGGAGAGACAGAGATGGATGACATGTAATGAAATATGGATTTCTCTGAGGCCTGGCCACCCTGAAACAAACCTTTAATGAAATACCCACTGCTCTATTTCGTGTACAGGATTACAACTCTGCCCTCTCCCCACCTCTTTCCCTTTGTGTGTGTGAGTGTGTTTGTGTGTACATTCCCACTTCACCTAAAGGAATTAAAGCTGCACTTCGGACAAGAGTGCACCCTAGGATACACTCTTTCATAACCTGCTTGATCTCTCCATCACTCTTACCTTTCATCATTGAGGCATGCAATTCCTCTCAGCATTTTGCAGTACAGTATAGCTCCATTCATCTCTTTGCGTCAAAGAATGATCTCCCTGTACATTTTGCGCACCTCCTCTTCTATATACATTACCCCAACTTTCCTCCTTTCACTGCCTCCACTTTCTTTCCCTTCATTTGTACTTTTCTCCCCCAACAATCACTTCCATAGCTCTCCATTTCTCCACCTTTTTCACCATCTATTCTAGGCCTTCCACGCTTGTGATTACACTCAGAAAGAGCCAATCAGCTGCGTGATACTAAGATGGGTGCCTGTGGAGGTGTTTATTGAGATGGGTCTTTATAGAGATTGGAGCTGTCTTCTTTTGCCTAGCACAAAGACAGCCATTCAGACTCTGTTTCCTCTCTCCAGGGATCCTTTGTCTTGGACACAATGTATTCTGTTTCACGGTGGACTTGTGATTCTGCAAAGATGCGCAATTATAGGAATCTGTCAGGGAGCTCAGTGTGTTCGATGTATGAGTGTCTAAGAAAGAGACACACACATGCTGAGACAGAATGAGATTGGTTCGAAAAGTGAAGTCCAACTAAGTTTTGACTTAAAACTTTTTAGTCTGAGTTGTTTTCCCCACCATCCTGTAAAACGGCATCTCCCCCACTGCTGTTAGCAATCTGAGAAGGATTGAAAGGCTTACATGGATGTTTTAAGGAGCTTAAAAGATAACTTTCAAGTCCTCGATTTTTCCAAAGCTACCCAAATGAGACAACAATAAACTTTAATAAACCATAATCACCATTAATTACTTTGCAAAACCTCATTATGCTGTCGCTCTGACACCTCTGTCTCTCTGTTTTTTCATCTGTTTCTTTCCTTCATTGACTCATCTGCTCATTACACACACACACACACAGACACACACACACACACACACACACACACACACACACACACACACACACACACACACACACACACACATACACACACATACACACATACACAGCTCCTTACGGTTTTCCCTGAGGGTGTTGTAACCTGACACTAAATCATTAATCTCTGATATTGCCCATAAATCCCTGCTCATTAACAGTAGCCCAGGGACATTGGCATTTGGTCATGGAAGATGGCCACACACTTTCTTAACAGCTGCAGTAGGTCAAAAAGAATGCTGATGGCTGTTCCTTTCTGCTCATTCTTTCCTAATTTCTTTTTTCACTTGCCCTCACATTTTACTTGTTAGATGCTTTTATCCAAAGCGACTTACATACTCAATACTGTGGGCAATCCCCACAGGAGCAATTTGGGGTGAAGTGTCTTGCCCAGTGACACAACGACATGCTGACTGCAGTGGGGTTTGAACCTGTGTCACCCTGATCCCAACAACAAGGCTCTATCCACTGCGCTACACGCCTCCTAGTCATATGCCGCCCTGTGAGGTGCCTCACCCTGGCATCTCACTGGGCCTCCGTCACTTTCATCCAGCCTGTTGGGCCGTGATAGCAAGGTGTCGGTGCTGTTAGCCAGCGTCAGTCCAGTGGGCAAGCCAGGGAACAAAACCTGAGCAGCAGGGAGTCCCGCGGGATTAGGGATTGAAGATTAGCCTTCTCTCTTGTGTCATCAATAATCCATTCCCAAAGCAAGTACCTCTACATGCACATACAAGCGCGCACACACACATAGACAAGAGCTGTTGTAATAGGATCACAGGGGAACAGTGGAATTTGCATTAGATTGTGTACTGTATGCACATTTGTGTGCACAGCCTGCATCTAAATAGAATGTGTTTTATCCCTAATTGTAACGGCGTTTTCTAAATTTTTGACAAGAACTGCTGGTCTACAATAATGGTATCTTGCTAATCAGACTAAGATTGATTTGTCAAATACTTGAGCTCATACTTTTTTGTACATGATACACCATCTCACTCCTGCTTTAAAACCTGCTTTCTAAGCCCTATATTCACTATTCACACCTTCCCCCCTCTCTTTATGTCCTCTTCCTGTCACTTCCTGCTCCTCACGCTCCCATATCTCACCTTCCACACTTCTCCTTTTAATAGATTATGTGATAAAAGATCCCCGTCTGTGCTACGGGGGCAATTATGTGAACTTCCATTGTGTTTGTGTCCGCGTGTGAGATTGAACGTGGTTATGTGCTGTCGTCTTGATTCAGTCTTTTTGTCAAACCACAGCCGTGTGGTATTGGCATTCAGTCCAATGGATACATGTATGTCTGCTATTGTCAATCTAAAAGGAACTTCAAGGCTGTCAGCCTCATTGGAAACACACACACACACACACACACACACACACACACACACACACACACACACACACACACACACACACACACACACACACACACACACACACACACACACACACACACACACACACCCCCACACAGACACACACACACACACACACACACACACACACACACACACACACACACACACACACACACACACACACACACACATACACCCATACGTTCATGGCTCTTTTGCCTCCTTGCCTGCCTGCCTCGTACGACACATTAGTTTCGAGCGATGAGGTAGAGTATTGTTTTAGAATAGTTCTGCTACACAATATATGTGCAGGTTTACTACGCTGCTATCCTGTGTGCTTCTTATAACACTATTAAACATTATACAATTTAAATCTGTTTTCTGTTCCCACTTGGACAGTCTGTTTCCTGTTGTTCAGACATTTAACAATGAAAAAAATGCACCATCAGTTAAACTTGGAGCACAGTACAGACGGAGGCAGGCTTTTTGTTTGTGGTGGGTGGAGTGTTTGTGCATATGTGGTGGAAATGAGTATGTTTCACCTTTTTTTATATTGAAAAAAAATGATGGTGCTGCCTAACCTTGATCTAATATGGCAGAATCTTGTTTCCATGGGTACCAAATCTTTGAGCTCCTAGGATGTGAAGCAATTAGTGGGCCTTGATGAATGTTTCTGTTTACCACAGCCTGATTACAGCCAAGGCCAGGTGGGAGTGTTTGTGTGTGTGTGTGCTGCATTTGTAGCATTTATTACATATGCATACATGGCGTAATTGTAGGAATAATTTGTAGGTCATAACTCCTTGCCTCTGTTTCCCAGTTTAACACCAGGGTGAAGACAACGGCGTGTTTCGAACATCTGGTTCAAGCCAACGTAAGGAACAAGAAGTTGCTGAAGGATGCTGTTAAGAACATCACAGCTAAAGGAATAACAAACTACACAAAAGGCTTTGAGTTTGCTTTTGAGCAGCTCTCTACGGTAAGATTTTGCAGAAGATGTATTTTTTGTTGAAAAAACCCCAACATTTGTCTCACTTGAGTGTAATTAAGAGCGCAAGAGGCAGAACAAGTTATGATGAATGTTACCTGTGATGCCTTAATATAGTAAGCAGCTACAGAGCATTGTCTTTCACTGCCATCTGCTGGTTGAAAGTGTTACATCGACTCTACTGTCCAGAACAGAGAAATAAACATTATATACATATCCACTTACATATCACACAAACAGTACAGCTATAGACTACGATCTCAAAATTACATCACTCTGTCCGTCCCCTCAGTACGCACGCTGCTTGGGAAAAAAGCCATAACATACTCTGCCCCCTCGACCTGGAACACACTTCAGCAGGAACTTAAGCTGACCAGTTTGATAACCATCACGGATTTTAAACTCATTTTAAAAAAGCTGGAGAAATAATCTGTGGGTGTTTGCACCTGCTATATCTGACTGTATATGGATTTTAATGACTACTTTCTTTTTGTTACGATGTTGTATTTTAGTGTTGCCTCTGTGTTTAGTGTCCTGTCTGTCTGTAACTTTGTGTGGTAGTGTTACCACTGACAGGTCTCTCTTGAAAATGAGACTTTGTGTCTCAATGAGATCTAAACCTGTATCAATAAAGGCTAAATAAAAAAATAAAAATATTAGGTGTCTGACATAGACATAAACTGACATTTCTTGAGGTTGGTAAAGGTAATCGGCTTTCTCTTCTGAGAACGGTGCATATTTACAGCAGAATATTGCTTTTAACATACCTTTTTAGAATCATTGTGTGGTAGAGAAGTGGAGTTTTGACTCTTGAAAACATGTTTATGATTGTCTATAAAAGATTATTTCTCTAGCCAAAATGGGATGGACAAACAGACTGACCCATCTCGCCCCAACCTCGGTGAAAGTACATGATTAACAAAGAACTGTTGCCATATTTTTCCTTTGACTAGACGAATGTGAGCAGAGCAAACTGCAACAAGATCATTATGCTGTTTACTGACGGAGGAGAGGAAAGAGCTTCGGCAATATTGGAGAAGTACAATGCTGACAAAAAGGTAAGTTGATGAAGCACGGAGACACACACACACACACACACACACACACACACACACACACACACACAGAGACTGGGGCGTTTGATACTGCAGTGTGAATATTTAGCTTTTATCTATGTGGAAGTGTGCCTGTGGTAGTGTTTATCTGGCTCAGCTTGTTGGATTTCCCTTTAGGTCCAAACTTCCTTGTGCATATCCTCCCAAACTAAAAGTGTATGCAGAAGGCAAATGACGGTTTTGCATATTTTGTGAAACAAAGAACTACTCGCACACACACACCCTCATACACATGGACACCCACAGATGGGCATGTATCAGCAGGTTGAACACACACTTCAACATCACTGTCATACAGTAACAGCATATACATCTTAGATTAAAAATGTATCTCATTCATGTTTTTTTGTAAATGTAGTTGTAGTTGAAATATACACCACTGCATGTTAAGATTATTTCTTCAAAAATAGTCTTCTATATTAATTTATCCAACTAAATGTATGTAAATAATAAATGACATTCAAATGAATTGTTTGTGACCATAGTTCTTCATAACATTATTACAGAAAAGACAACGTTTTCTTACCTAAACTGAATAATAAATAATAATAGACATTGCTGGAATGTACCTACCAAATTGAAAAAGAACTGTTTCTCATGTGAAAGGTTACATCATGTTGAATCATTGTTGAATTGAATCTTGTGCTCCAGGTGAGGATCTTTACCTTCTCAGTAGGACAACACAACTATGATAAAGGACCCATTCAGTGGATGGCCTGTTCCAACAAAGGTACAGTACAGTTCATAACACACATCCTGATATTAAATCAAGTTTCACTCAAAACTAGACTAGAACTTGGTAGTGATTACTGTGATTTGAACCTGGTACAAGGGTGGTATGAAACGATACTAAACATACAAGAAGGGTGGGGCAGTGATAATAAACTAATGTGGGTTTTAGAAGGGGGCAAATGGTTGTAAATGTGAAACAGTAAATTATCTTATCAATCATCTCATAAATAACATATTTTTCTTGAATCTAACCTCCCCTGACATTGTGACTTTAACCTTTGGTTAATGTGTCTTACATTTATTTAGGTTACTTTTATGAAATTCCTTCGATTGGAGCCATCAGAATAAACACACAGGTTGGAGCATGATATATATAATGTTACACATGAATTAAGAATGTGAAAATCATTAAAGCAGTAATTTGGAAAATCTGATTTTATTGTAGGAGTATCTGGACGTGCTGGGTAGACCAATGGTTCTGGCAGACAAGCAGGCCAAACAGGTCCAGTGGACTAATGTATACCTTGATGCTCTGGTATGATACACTTTATGTGCTATAATTCATTTAACTGTACATAAATAATGCTCCTGCTGTGATAATATTCCTGAGTTGATAAGAGCATTTGCTTGACTCTCCATCAGGAGCTGGGACTGGTCATCACTGGAACTCTACCTGTCTTCAATAAAACAAAGACCAAAGATGACAGGAATGTCGAGGTGCAGTAAATATATACTTGAACACATGATGAGTGGAGACAACAGTGGCAGGGTTTGATGAATAAATGTTTTATCTTGTTATCATCAGCACCAGAATCAGTTGATCCTCGGTGTGATGGGGATTGACGTGTCTCTGGGTGACATCAAGAACCTCACACCACGCTTCACAGTGAGTGTAACATCCATGTGCACACACGCACGCTGACAAAAATATTTTTCCAACCAAAAGTCTTGTGACAATTCTCTCTGGTGTGAGTGATGTGATTTCATTAGATGTGTTGTTCTTTTCTAAAGTCTATATAAAGTCTTACTAGAATAAAACCTTTTGCTGTTCATTACAGACCCATTGTTGGAAGGTATAATCTTGTACTTTATGACCACTAAAGCTATTTTACACATGTTTAACACCTATTATCAGCTGTTTCACAACTTTTATCTGCAGGCATCATGTGGCTTTCTCTACACATATTTAATTCCCCACTCCTATGTTCTTTTTTTCCTTCAGATTGGTCCAAATGGATACTACTTTGCCATTGATCCTAATGGATATGTTCTGCTGCACCCCAATCTCCAGCCAAAGGTATGGCATCTGGCCCAACACATTTCTTTATCCCTTGACGCAAAGTATTATATTCTGAATATCCCTAATGATTACAAAATCACTGCTTCTGCTCAATAAGAAATATGCTTTCTAGCAGACTGAGCTGGTTCTTTCAGACTGTATCATATGCCATCTCCTTATTATTTTCATAAAAAGAACAAATTCTCCAGTTAGAGTATGACTTGATATCGTCAGTTCTTGCTAGAAGGTCACTCATTACCATGTGTGATAAAATAGATATGTAGACTTGGCAGGGAACTGGCATAAATGTTTAAAATGAAGGATGAAAAGAAGCTGCGGGGCATAAAGTAGAGATAATGTGTTTGAAAGTGAAAGTAGTACATCCCATAATAAAATGTAATGTTTTATCCATAGGAATATATCATGCTAATGGTGTTTGCGTTTTGTATGTAGATTACTGTTTATATGAAGGAAAAGAGGAACATATTGTTTTATGACAGCTTCTATTGTACAAGCTTACTTTTAGCCAATTCAAGTATGTTTGATTTCACAACAACTTAAACAATGTTTATCAAATCCAGCAAAACTGCGTGTGGTATCATATCAAATTTGTTTTGTCTGACTTAAAGGAAGCAGGATTTTGTGTAGCCAATGGCAGGTATTACGATGCAACCTGGTGATAATTAGCCACGACCCCACAAGAGGTTGAAACCCACTACCTTCAGCCCGGGGCAAGCAGGTTCTGACAGGCTGCACAGCGGCCATGTGCTGCATGGGAGTTCAGTTTGTGGGGCCATGATGACCTATCTCTCTCCCCCTTCTTTGAACAAAGGAGATTTCCCTCCTCTTCGTGTGTGTGTGTGTGTGTGTGTGTGTGTGTGTGTGTGTGTGTGTGTGTGTGTGTGTGTGTGTGTGTGTGTGTGTGTGTGTGTGTGTGTGTGTGTGTGTGTGTGTGTGTGTGTGTGTGTGTGTGTGTGGGTGTGGGTGTGGGTGTGGGTGTGGGTGTGGGTGTGTGTGTGTGTGTGTGTGTGTGTGTGTGTGTGTGTGTGTGTGTGTGTGTGTGTGTGTGTGTGTGTCAATACGCCTTAAAAATGGTGACTGAATCGCAGCTGGAAGTGTTTGTATGTATTTGAAAAGTTGTTTTTCTGAGGAACTTTGGAATCCCAAGCCCCCACACAGAGACATTTTTGAAAACCAAAATGTATCATTGTGCATCTTTTCATAACTTTCCTAGAAAAGGATTCGAAACAGGAAGCTCAGGCTCACTAATAAATATGCTGTCACTTTTCACGAGGTGAGATAAAGTAGAAATAGTGAAGATAGCAGAGGTAGCTCCTTCAGGTAGCAGTGTTCTCTACTGTAGTAGATATAGCAGCAGTCATATAGTCCTTGAGATGTTGTTGGCTTCTTCTGCTTTCCTATCAATTTTCCATTTAAACATTTGTTGTTACACTTTGGTTTTAGAAGTGCAGCTTGCATATGTGGGAATTAAAGAAAGTACAGTGGGAAGAGAACAAGGTTGTATTGAGATCAAGCTTGTCAAGCGATAACCTTGGAATCATTAGAGTGAAGCTGATATGAATGTGCCTTAAACTTGAATATTTTCTAGTGTCCTGCAGGGGGCGAGTGAACCGGCTGCAAAAATAAAACAGATTGCATAGAAGTTTAGGTTAACTCATTATAATGAATATGAGTTTATAATTCCATTAGCTAGTTGTATGTCCTTATGAATACAGCATGTTTATTTGTAAAGTATTGTCCGATTTAGAGTTAGTTTCACAATAAAGCAAAGTATTTTTTAAGGCATGGCCCCTTGAGATTGCCAGGTTGATACTACAATTTGTTAGAACATTTACCCTTTCACACTTCATGAAAGTTAATGGTACACATTTTTTCTTTTTTCCAATTTCTTGGATACAGTTTGGTTGTCCTTCGCCCCACCCTCTTGTGTCACTTCTGTTTCCAAAAAAACAAGATGGCTACTGCAAAAATGCCACCCTCAAGGCTTAGAAAACACCATTCCAAAAGCCAGTTCTAGATGTTATGGTGGCTACGTCCACTTTATACATATGGTCTTTGTTTGTTGCACATATCACTGACATTGTGTATTCAAGCTAGACGGCATGCTTATTATCCCCCCCATCAACCGTTAGTACAGTGTGTATGTGTGTAGGGCCTGTCAATCACACACTGTCTCATTGAATCAATCATGTGATGGGATCTCAATGGGACATCAGGTGAATAGTAATGCTGACCTTCAGCCCTGTCAACATTTCCCTTGACCTGTTCCCTTTCTTTAATTATGTTTGTACATACTTCATATTCATTGCCCAAATCACCACAGTTGCAGAAGCATTATTTTAATCTGACATCCAAGCTCACCTTTACAAATCATCTGCTGACATACAGTATTCTCTCTTGTGCTCTTCTTTTCTGACTTCTTTTTTTGCATTTGATCTCTTTCCTTTGCTGTTCCCACCACCAGTGTTCCCATGTTTCCTCTCTTCATATGCTCTCCTGTTTTTTCGTTGTTGTGTATGTTTGATGTTTCATTCAGTGTTGTACCTCTTGATCTTTTATTCTTTCTTTTCTCATTTTCATGCTGAGATGCTTCCTCTTCATCATTTTTCTTTGCTGCTTCATTTCATTTAACCCTGCATCAAATGTAAGAAAAATGAACACATGTTTTTTATTTGATTGAGTATTTTTGCTTTATTGTTTATTGCATGCTTTTTTATTTTAACCTTCAGTGTCTACTCTTAATTATTTTTGACTTCTTTCAAAGTTGAAATGCATCCTTGCACATGTCAACATAAAATAAAGACTTTTTTTTTTTTGAGTGAACAAACGCTTTGGAGGAGAGGCACGTATCAGATTCCATGTAGTGCTGTTTTATAGAGAAGCACTAGATTATTGCTACCATTTTATACCACCATAAAGCCACTCAGTCGTATTGGGTTTTTAAGACAAGACATTAATAGGGTCCAGTGTCACTTTGTATCAAATCTGATTCAGCTGTGTCTGGTGCCACAGATATGTTGTCAAAATACTGCCATATGGCGCCCTTTGTTTTTTATACCACGGATTTCATTGGAGTCATATGTTAAGGAATATGATTGGCATTACTCTTGAATTGAAAATAAAAGAGCAGTATGGCTAAAATAATTGTAGTACACTTGATGTAATTCAATGCAATGCCAGTTCTAAGATGCAGGGGATTTTCCTCTCAATGGCTGATTGCCATAGCAAGAACCCATTTCTGAATAACAATCGTAATACGGTCGTCTGAACTTTATAACATTTTACTCTATCAACTCAGCAGGCTTTCGATAGAGTGATATGAAAGGGGGTTATTACATGATAAACTTTGTTTCAAGCAATGCAGGATAAGGCTAAAGGTTTCTTCTGCTTTGTTCACATCAATCCTCTTATTCTGTCATTAGGTTTGTACGTGCGTGTGTGCGTGCGTGTGTGTGTGTGTGTGCGTGCGTGTGTGTGTGCGTGCGTGCGTGCGTGCAGTATTATTGGAGTCTTCAGACTGAAATATCATCCTTTTTCTCAGAATCCTAAATTCCAGGAACCTGTTACTCTGGACTTCTTAGATGCTGAGCTGGAGAATGACATCAAAGTGGAGGTGGAGTGTTCTGATATATTGAAATCCCCCTGACAAACACACACACACACACCCACCCACACACACACACACACACACACACACACACACACACACACACACACACACACACACACACACACACACACACACACACACACACACACACACACACACACACACACACACACACACACGTACACACACAGACACACAGACACACACACACACACACACACACACACACACACACACACACACACACACACACACACACACACACACACACACACACACACACACACACACACACACACACACACACACACACACACACACACACACACACACACACACACACACACACTCAGGCAAATATTCAGAGGAGGATATACATCCAGGCAGGTATTCGGGTGCCAGATGTCTCATGTCTCCTCATAAAGCTATCATGACAAGCCCCTGCATGTGATTTACTCAGTGTTCCTAATTTATTAGCCTGCGGTTATGAGACAGAATGTTTTTAAATCAGCTGAGACTCACTGAATCAGATCCAGTGACGTTTGAAACACAGTTCATTTACACTGTCTGTTTTTCATCTCTCCAACTAGATCAGAAAAATGATGATCGATGGTGAGACAGGCGAAAGTACCATTAACACTCTGGTAAAAACTCAAGATGAGGTAAGAAAAAATACTCAAATAAGCTTAACATTTGGGAGAACTTTAAATTAGTTTGGATACTTTTGTAGAGGTCGCCTGCCATGACTGTGCCTTGCAACTGAATACTCTGCAGAGATGTTCACTGACTATGTAGGCAAACTGAAATACCAATATATTAGGAGTGCTAAGTGTCTATCATTGTACAAAGGAAAAGGTTTATTTTTTGTAACGTAAATATACTGTTGCAAAACGAACTATTTAAGTAATTCATATTGAAGCAGCAGTTAGTTTCAATATTTATTATCATATTTCATCACAGATTATATAAAAAAATTCTAAAAGATGCAAACCCAATATGTTCCACTTGTATTTCATGCTCCTACATAATCAAAGTTGTTTTCCTGCAAAGATTCCTGGCAATTGTTTTTAGCAGTACATATAGTATAGTATACTGGACCTATCATGCTATATTTGAATAATATAGTGTAGGACCATACCTATATAAGGCATATTTATACTTTTCATTTTTCAAAATACCAAACAGATCATGCATTTTAGCCATTCCTCATTTCGCTCAATTTAACACTGCCTTTCACACTCGGATTCAGTGAGAACAGCACCATCTGGTGGCCTGAAATATGTACTACAGCGTCTCCAGCGCTTTCGAACGGCAATGTCCGTGGCTTTCTCCTCCTGATTGGTGGAGTTGGCCAAATAGCCGTAGCGCAACTTCTGTGACGACATACAAGTGTTCAAATCTGGATCAGTCTGTATCAGATCCGTTGCAGCCCCTTTTTTAGAGATTTGGGTATGGAGGAAAATAAAGAGGGTTGTGTTTTCTGACACTTGGTGAGTTCCCTGGAACACCGGGGACACATATTCATGTATAAAAGACGTACAAAAGTGCATTTTGCATGATAGGTCACCTTTAAGAGATAAGACGTGTAGGAACTGCCGATTATGTGTCAGCTTTCATTGAGCTGAAAACTGTCTTTTACATTCTACCTAGATTAAAAAAATAAATGTTTTTATTTGTCATTTGTATTATTGAAAGAAAAACGTAATATAACTTTAAACTATATTTAAGGATAGCCCCTTTTTTTCCTTTTACATTTTAAACAATAACACATTGAACGATACTTACCTTAACATTACATAGCAGTTATAAATGCCAGTTCCTGTGTGTATTACCTTTGCCAGAGGTACATAGATCGAGGAGTCCGGACATACACGTTTGCACCGGTCAATGGAACAGATTACAGGTAAACCAGCTCAGCAATTTTGCATTCAGCCTTCATGGTTTATTAATCTGTCTCTTTCACTTAGGACAACTCACTGCCACTAACTCCTAAGAGCACTCCAGATGCTGGAGGACACTACTTAGGCCAACAGGGCTCACTCTCATGTTTCTAATAGCAGGCTTGGCTTGGTTGATGGGAAACACATTTAAGGGATTATTATTATTGAACATGCAGCAAAGCCTTCCTGATAAACATGGAAACCTTAATCAGCTTTTGTTTTTTCTGTGTTTCAATACATCCTCTTGTATCTCATGAAAATACTCAGTATTACTTCACAGAGCAATTTAGAAAAAATTGCTTGCTTTAGTTTCCGTTTCCAATTGCTTTAACGACGACTAAGCTTGCAACCTATCATCAATGTGACTGTGATTATCTTTTTTTCTGCAGCCTGGCTCTTGCTCTGCCTAAATACAGTGAACACTTCATTCAAGCAAATCTGGGGGATGATACAAACAAAGCTATGTGTAAGTATAGCATACACTCTCATGATTCAAAAGTGTTCAAACAAGTCAATCAGATTGAATTTAGCTGGTTTCTCACAACCAGCTCCCATGCATACTTTCCTCGGGTTCTCCTCTTCAGTATCTCCTCTTGCTCCTAGCTGGAACCACAACCACTCCTTTGTATTTGCTGCTCAGATCAGCGGATCCCCACGGTGCTTTTCTTTTGTAGTGTAACCCACTGGTCAGTCGCCCCGCACTCCCACACATACTCATCCACATGCCTTCTTTCTCCCACACCCAGCCAAAGCACAAGATCTTTTGATCTTGTCAATTTTTCTCTTCTCTTCTTATTTACTCCCCTTCTCTGGCCCTCCTTCAGGGTTTGGAGAAGAATACACTTCCCTTGCCTCCTCTCCCTGCTCATTATCACCTCTCCTACCAGCTTTCCTTTATTTTCTTATTCTGCACTCCACATTTTCGCACTGTCTCGATGGCCAATTTCATCTCCACCATCCTCTTATAAAGTCCATCTGTACTTTACCAGATCCGTGTCTCAAGCTAACAGGCAACCTGAAGCAAACGTGATTTACTCAGATTGTTCTCCTTTGTCTCTCTGTCTAATCTGTAAAGTTGTCCTCCCTTTGTTCTCCTACTCTCCTTTATCCCTCTCCCTTCACCGCTTTATTTCTTTTCAGCTTACTTTTTTTTGCTGCGTTTGCTCTCAAGGCTGTCTTGCTGTATGAAACACTTTGGCTGCTTCTCCTAACAGCTCAGAACATGGCTATAATCACAAGGACAAAACTCTTTCATATACACACATACTATACACTCTGGGTGATGCTCTTGGCATTTTGATTCTAATGCATGTTTTTCTCTTCTGTCCTTTCACATTGGAATCTCACAGCTTCCACTTGGGGCAAGTACTCGCTATTCTGTGTCATCCATGTCTTTCTCTTTCCATGTGATGCATTTCCACTTCATATGTGTCTTCTATAAACAGTATTTGCATGATTACATATAGATGGATGGACTCTGAGGTATGAATGCTTATTCATTACTTTGTAGAGGCATGGCTAGACACTTTGATCAAGGGATATAAATGGAAGAAAATCATCGGAATCAGCACAAAACCATCTGGTTTTAGTGGATTTTTTCAAATCTTTGATGTGACATCACAAAGCATAAATGGCTAATGGTGCAGTTATTCCAACAGATGAGATTTTGACTGAGTGTTTCGGCCTCTGTATCACTCCCTCTCTGCAATAACGAGTCTGTCACCATGCTATAAAGACTGTCAGAATGTTTACAGGCCTGTTAAAGAAAGTAACACACCATGCCTTGCTGCCACAGACTACTCCGATAAGGGAGTTCGGGACTCTAAAGTTCTCCATACAGCCGTATAGAGTTTCACACCGGAGCCAGACCACCAATGCCTCGATCCATCTTAGCACTTTCCTGCAGTAGGTGGTTCCTGCAGCCACTTGTCCTTTTACTACATTACGGAGGGTCCCTAGTCAAGTGTGTGTTGAACTTTTTTTTTGTCCATATGGCAGAACTGCTACATGCATACAATAGATGACCTAATACTGGCGTTGAAGAGATGGTAACAGAGAAATAAAGAAAAAAAAAAGAAAAGAAAAATGTGTGGCGTGGAAAGCAATTGGACATAGAGACACCCGGCCCAGTCTATAGAGACAGAGGGACAATGAATCTGCCTGTTATCTTTTATGTGAAGGACGTTGTTTCATCCTGCACCAGATTTTCACGACCTCGAGGAAACTCAACGCTCAGTCATTTTTTCTGCAGACTGCACCACAGGACTCAGTATATTTTAAAGGAAATGTCAAAAATGTCATCATTTTAAGAGACCAGTGAATGAAGGCCGTCCATGCCTGTCATGTCATTTATGAGATAAGAATTACCAGATAGTATTTTAAATGAAATCCAGAGCAAGGGCAGTCAAAGCATAGAGTAGTAGGTCTATTATGTATTAATATTGTATATATTTATGTGCTGTCCCTTTCATGCCATCCTCCTGCTCCTTTATTGTTCTGCGTTCCTCAATCTATTTCAAGTTTTTCAATTAGATGTGATATTGTTTCATGGCATGATATATTTAGTTTTACCTACTGTTTAAACTATTTACAATGTTCAGCACATTTTCCAAGGTATGGCTCGATCAGAGGATGAATGCATTTTAATCACCGTTTGTCTTTTCTACTTTCTCCTCTCCTCAACTCCACTTGTTCTGGGGTCACTACAGGGCAAGAAGGCAAGTATTTCTCACTCAGTAATTGTCTCATGCCCCCCCTTTCATCCTCATCCATACTCTCTACCTTAATCATTCACATAAAAAATGTCTAATATTATATGTGTGTATGTACAGTATGTGTTTGATCCATCTAATTGTGAAGTGTTTCCTGATTAACATCGTCTTATAAATACTGACCACACTTTTAAGCACCTAGTTTGGATAATCTATAATCTCTTTTTTCCTAAACCAAATGCTTTGTGTTTTCAAAAGCTTTGGAAACCATACTGCAGGAGAATTTTGATGAGTATGGATACACTTACCTTGCTCCGAGGTGAGTGACCCTAACACTATTGAACTGTCACTGTACTGAACAAGGGAGTTATATTGGAACTGATCAATACTGTTCCTTCAGGGGATACTGCAAAGAGCTGAAGTTGTCACTCAACAACACCCAGTTTGTCCTCGACTTCAGCCAGTACATTGATAGGAACCCCCCAGATGCATGTGAGTCATGCATCTTCTTCACTGTTATCTCACTTGACACACCTGCACAGGTTGTGGTATAAGCTTTCTGTTTGTATTCATATGAGTATTATGAAACCACTGATCAATACATACATCCATATACAGAATGTAGCTTTGCTTTGGGTGCAGTAATGAGAGTTGGAGTGTTGGTGTGTATGCAGGGTGTGTTTTACTGTTAGTCACAGCGATACTTTGATATCACAATGGTCAACATTTGAAGGTCAGAGCATCACTTTGGTCCTTAGATCAGTGCGGTCGAAGTAGAATGACATCAGCTTGATTGACTGAGTTTCCAAGAAGCTTGATGTTGTCATGCTACACAATGACTCACTGTGTTTGATTTGTCATCATTCTAATGGATCTCCCCTTTAGTATGGCTTACCACCATCATATAGCTAATGGATCTAGATAGCCTTGATCCATTTCAACACAAGGTCAAGCCATATAAAGATGCATTCATTTTGTTGCTGTTCGTGCAGTCTCACAGTTTACTTTCATTTCAAAGTATTTCTAAACAAAGTTGTGGGCATGATTTAAAGGTCACCTATTATGCAAAATCCACTTTTTCATGTCTTTTATACATAAACATGTGTCCCCTCTGTGTAAAGAGATTCTGAAAGTTTCAGGAAAAAATATTTGCTCTCTTTTTGTCGTGATCCATTTATATAAAAACCTGTCTGAAAATGAGCTGATCAGATTTTGGCCACTTTATGAAGTCATCATGATTCTTTTGGCTTGTGTAACCATTAGCCAATAACCAACCAAGCAGTGGCGGCCGGCCCATAGGGGCGCTAGGGGCCGCCCCACCTTTTCCCACATTAAAAATTAAAATTAAAAACATATTTTAAAAAAAAAAGATATTTTTTATTTTTATTTTTAATGAACAAGGTAAATATTATATTGTTGGTATCAGTAAATTGTATAATCTACAATAAAATCTCGTTTAAAATTGTGTTACGATGTCGAAAGTTACTGATAAGTCACATGTTTCCTGCCTGGCCTTGCCCGTGTATCATTACCCTCTCTCGTCTGGGCGCTAAGAGAGGAGCCCTCAACCAGTGCAGCAGCAGCCACTAGCAGCTGACTGTTGCTATCTGTAAGCTATGGCTCCGAAACATAATTTCAGCCAATCAGCGTCGTCAAATCTGATGATCACCAGGCGCCAATGTAAGCGCCCGGTGCAGGGTTATGGCTAGAAAGGATCCATCTTGTGTAAAACTCTCGCGAGAGTTTGCGAATCAAGTGGCTGAATGTTTACGTTTGACAGGCAGCCTTTCAGTTACGATCGTTAACATCAGTTGGCCACAGCAAATGATGGTGAGAAGTTAAACTATCTATTAATTATGTCAATTACAGGGAGTGTGATTGTACTGTGTGTGTGACTAGCTGGATGCAAAGAGGTAAACACTGTCTTTTGTTTCCCATGCTTGCTCTTCAAACAGCCGGGGACAGATACTATGTGTCCGTGATAAATAAACACACACACACACACACACACACACACACACACACACACACACACACACACACACACACACACACACACACACACACACACACACACACACACACACACACACACACACACACACACACACACACACACACACACACACACACACACACACACACACACACACACACACACACACACACACACACACACACACACACACACATATTATTGTATATAGTTGAGTTTTGACAGCATCCATCTTAATGGTCTGTTTTCTAATATTTCTGTGTTTCTGAACCACGTCTGTGTCTGCATATAATGTTCGTATTTAGTCTCCTGATTTTAAATGGGAATTAAATCATTTGAGTGTTCCCAAAGAACCGGTGTTCTGCAGTTTGTGTGGGCCTATTGTATTGTTGCACAGTTTACTGTAGAAACTATGTCCAGGACAAGGTATTTGGAAGTTTTGGAAGATTCATAGCTAACCACACTGAAGATTATGGAGGTATTGATCAGTCTTCTCATATCTCTAACATCACCAGAAGTCATAATTTAAGGGGTCTTTTCTCAAAATGTTCCCCGTGTCGTTTATTCACCATTACAATAGCCCCACATAAAATAATTGACACTGCAACCAAGGTAACCCCCGCCCACCTTATCAGCTGAATCTCCTCCTAGAGCACCATTGGGTTATTTTTAACCAAATATCTCTCAGAGGGGCGTGGGGAGGGGCTCCTTATTGACATCTAAAGTAACAGACAGAGAATCAGCCATTTTGGAACAGGCTTGAAACATCATAGGGGATTATGGGATGCTACAATGCACGATCTGTTTGGTATTTGGAGCCAAACACTTCAGAGACATGTTTTGCATCTGAGACCCATAATAAAGTAAGGAAAAACAATATAATAAGGGACCTTTAAAACAACGCTCAATAGAGTGCCACAGTGACGCGTCCTAAACCCAGCGTCCCGGGTTACTTCGACAAAAAAGCAATGCAATTTCTCCATAGGATTTTGGAAAATAGCTCGAAATAAGGTCTGTGGTTGACACATATTTAAGAGACGGATCACGTTTTGTTCAGTCGGATAATCTCCACATGTCTACCCTACTTTTATAATTTTCGCATCATAAATCTATCGATCATAAATCTATCGATTAAATGTACGATTCGGTTTTAGGACGCGTCACTGTGGCATTCTATGGAAGTTGTATTTAACTAACCTGTGCTTACTTTAAAAAAGTAATTTTCTTTACAATGGGGTTCAAACTCAATATCTTGGCATTGTCTCTCTTTTAAGGCAGCAACAGCAAATGTTTCAAAGATGTTTCCCTGCTGACTCACTGTCTAATAATCACTCAGAACAGACCTACAAAAACATGTCTCCCAGCTGGATGATTTCCTAACAAGTTCCATAAGAACAACTTTTCGATTTGGCTCGACATTTGGCTCGACACACCTTCTCTTTGTCTACCATTTTCAAACACTTAAACACTTGTCTCCAGCGTATCATCCATGCTAGCCAGTTAACAGTTAAGCTGAAAAAGAGAATACTGGATTAAGAGCATTGCTCAGTGGCTCATCAGTAAAGACCAAAAGCACAACATAACCATCTTTCCTGCCAAGATTCTTACACAAAAGACGGACGTTGCTTCAACCGTATTTCCCTAGTGAGCAGGGTTTTTATGGTGATGTTTGAAATATGCAAAATGTATATTTTCTTATATTGACAGGTAATATGTCCCTGGTGAATCGAGTAATTCTGGATGCAGGTCTGACAGCTGGACTGGTTAAACTTTGGAACGAGCAGACAGTGTGAGTCTCAAATCTTTCTCTCTTTACAATGCACAACTTACAGTGCTTATTAAAAACATTCTTTATATAGAAATCTGTGTTGCATGTGCACAATATTGCTCTGTACTACAATAGCCAACGCTTATTTCATGCTCAATTTACCGAGTAACTGAGCCAGAGTTTCAATCTATCCTTTCTACTCTGGTTGATTTGATCATATCCAACTAGAGAAATACGATGAAAGCAAAGAACAGAATACATATCACACCCAACCAAGAGCTCTGCCAAGACATGCTGTTTCTAGAGGAAAATAAAATAATTGCATCAGTGTGTTTCCTTTCATCGTAGGCCCACTTGTCTGAAATAATCTGAAGAAACACTTACACTCACACTGCAGAGTGTCTGTTTAGCGTTAGCACATATGAAGGCAAGTGACTGTGGGCACATACGATTTGTGTCATGTCTGCAGCTTGCTCTCACAGATCACAAATACTTTTTCTAATCAGTGCGATTGGCTTTGATGTTTGATTGGAGGCTGTTTTCCATGTTTTCAGGGATGGGATAGTGGCCAGGTTTGTAGCCACAGATGGAGGAATCACAAGAGTCTTCCCAAGAAGGTAATCTCCTCTCTCTCTTTTCTCACGTTAGTGCTGGCGTCGTAAAACAGCCCGTCAAGCCTTGCCCAAATATTTGCTGGTGTAAATGTGTGAGATGAAAATGGATACAGACTGTAATGCTCTTGAGCTGAGCGTTTTTTTGGCTGCCTTACTCACCTGCTCCACTGGGTTATTCTGCAGAACAGAGAGGATTAGACACTTATAGCTGAACTCCCAGAGCTTGCCAAGCCGGAACAGGACACGGGTCATAACCACACATCCAGCAGCCAAACGCAGCTCATTTTCCTCAATTTCCTCGCTGCTTCTTTTGTCTAACCTAAATGTGGGGGGTTTCGCTTGGTCAGAATATTATACTCCAGCTGAAGATAAATGCATATTCCTCCTGCCTATAAAACCTGGAACTCAATCCCTTGTTCCTTTTAACAGGGTCATGCTCTTGACATATATCAAGTGCTTCAGATTTGATTGCTATTTTGATGACTCAAATCTGGCTAAAGATTTTAAATACACATTTTCCAGATACCTCAAATACTTTTGCTTGGTGTTTTATGGAAATAATGGCCCATATATAATACTATGATACAATACTCATTTTCAGTGCTGGAGAAGATTGGGCTGAGAATCCGGAGACATACGAGTCCAGCTTCTACAAAAGGACCCTGGACAATGAAGTTTATATTTTCACAGCTCCATATTTCCGTAAGTCTTCTGAAAGGTTGGACAGTGTGTATGTTTCGTGCACTTTTGTATGTTTGAGGGTCCTCAATGTGGTCTGGCACTGAGCCTATCCTGCTCTCTGCCTTTTGGACGTCATCTCGATTCTCCTGGCAAAGATCACACT
Organism: Notothenia rossii; assembly: GCF_949606895.1. Lineage (NCBI taxonomy): Eukaryota > Metazoa > Chordata > Actinopteri > Perciformes > Nototheniidae > Notothenia > Notothenia rossii. The sequence goes on from NC_136903.1 coordinate 18,982,833, forward strand.
CTCAGGCCTCTGATATCACTCTTTATCCTTCTCCTTTTTCCCGCTGTGTCTGTCAGCACTTCCCCCCCCCCCCCCATCTCCCTCCTGCCCTGCTTCCTGTTATCTCCGCTGATCTCTCTAACAGACATCAGGACAGGCAGACGTAATGTAGCTGCGCTTTCAGCTACACTTGACTGGATTAACACATGTACCGGTCTCACAGACTCAGCTCCACTCACATAAATTACAAGCAGCTAAAAATGCATGGAATTCCCCACGATGGATAGCGATTATTCCTATTTGACTGTGATTCCCATTATGAAAGGTTCCGTGCCAAGGTCTTTTTTTTTACATGATTTAGGTTAAATTGCCATGATTTCATTCCCTTCCCTTGTGTATCCCTTCTCCACTGCAGCAGAGGTGAGGGAGTCTGTTACTGAGTCGGGTATTCTAGTGAGCAAATCAGTGGACGTCACGATTGGTGAAGTCACGCTCAAGCCAGCAGGTCAGTCTTGCTAAGCCAAGTTTAAAGATTTGTTCGATGCAATATAAATGACAAGTTTCAACATATGTGCATCTGCCTGTTTTGTGGTTTGCTTTGTAGTGGTGGGTGTGAAACTCAATGTCTCATTCTGGATGAACAGTTTCATAAATGCTACACTGAAACTGAACGTAAGTTGTGTTTATAATCTCATTGTATCATATGTACAATTTGTTTACAGCTTTGTCGTTATACAATACAAATGATCTGGTTCACTTTTCTACATTTTAGTGCAAGGATGAGATCTGTGGCTGTCTAAGGAATGACAAGGTACAGCAATGAAAGCTTTTGTAATAAAGCTTGATTAGTACTTCTTTATAAATAATGAAAGCTCTTTTTTAAATTCCAAATACTTTGTACTACTTTATTTGTACTCTTTATCTTTTTTTCCCCCACAGCATGTGGACTGTGTAATCCTGGATGATGGAGGATTTCTTCTGATGTCAAACCAGGAAGAGTATATCACCCTTGTAAGTTACCCGAAAAGCAGTTTTTTCACATTATTACAACCATGTATACTTAAAGTGGACCTATCATGCTATATTTGAATAATATATTGTAGTTTTTTTTTTCAAAATACCAAACAGATCATGCATTTTAGCCATGCCTCATTTCGCTCTATTTGCTCTATTCCAGCCCTGTCTTCACAAGGGCTGATTCTGTGGCAAATGAGCTGCAGCTGACCACGCCCCCGTGCAAAGGAGGGGGGCGAGGCACGAGCGTTATGTTACCATGCTGTTACCATGCTGTTACCATGCTGTTACCATGCTGTTACAATGCTGTTACCTCTCATTCCCCTGATAAGTGGAGAGTTGCCCATACTGTATAGACGTTTCTGACGTCAGAACATTTTCAAATCTGTATCAGTCTGTATCAGATCCGTTGCAGCCCCGTTTTTAGAGATTTTGGTATGGAGAAAAAGAGAGAGGGTTGTGTTTTCTGACACTTGGTGAGTTCCCTGACACACCGGGGACACTTATTCATGTATAAAAGACATACAAAACTGCATTTTGCATGATAGGTCCCCTTTAACTTTTCTGCTGCCTTTGTCCTTGTCCAATTATTTGATAAACCCTCCCACAATAAATAATCTGATTCAAGATTCAAAGGCTTTAATGTCATATGTAAACTAGCTACAGTGTAGAAATGGTAATGAAAATCTTAAATCCCGAGCTCATGTGGTCATCTGTGGTCATATAGTCAGAAAAGTTCAAATCAAATACTTTGCCATCGTTCAAATGTCTTTGCTCTACCTTTCTTCATACCTAGCTCCTCTATGCCACAGGGATCCATCAATCGCATATAGAGGTCATATAAAGGGCTTATGACTCTGCTGAGATATGATAATGGCCTGTTAGCTATGAGCCCTTTGAAAGCTCCTGTAGGACGGCAGTACATCGATGTCTCCAGTAAAGTAAAGCACTAGCGACTGGAGGAGGATCAAAGGGAAGACTGTGATGGGTTTTAGTCAGTCATGGAGGCTGCGGTAAAGTGAAGCAAGTCCCCTGTGAATGCAAGAAGTCAGCTCTGCTGTGTGAACCCACCTCTCTCAGGCTGCTATAGGCCCCTGTGTGTCAGCGGTAGGACATGCAGAAGGTCTGGAAACGTTGCATGACAGACATCTGCTGTCTTTGATCCATTCTGCTATTACAATGTCTTGCATTTGAAAAAGCACCCTCCTTTCCCTTTTTAACGTCTTGGGATCATGCATCATTTCAAGTCTGTCTGCAGCTTTAAAACAAGTAGCCATAATTCTATGATGATGGCTACAGCTCTTCTATCAGGGCTATATGTATTGTTAATGCTCAGGTAGTAGGAACGCTGCAACTAAGAAGACTTATAACCTGAGTGCTCCTTGTGAATCTACAGTTAACTATTCTGATTTCAATCATGGGATAACATTGTTTTACCTAAACTTTATGTTACAAACATTCTGCCTTAAATTGCTCTTTTGGTTGAGCAAGCAAAGCCTACCTGCTGCGGCTGAAAACCTGCTGTGAAACTGACAGCAATGTAACATCGACACCCAGACAGGGGACACTGGAGCGTGACATCACACTTGCCTATCCAGAGCGCTTCAACAGAGGGTGAAAAGGGCATGGTATTAGAAGCGAAGTGGAAGAGTGACAGTCTGACTGCCACCTGGTAAAATGTGCTGCCTCAGAACATTTTACCACTCGTCCTGATTGGCTCTAAGCACCTAAAAGCAAATGTGCAGTGCACCGATGCAGAAATGAATGGCCAAGTCTGTAAAGCCCCATCCGGGGAGATGTTACACAGCTGTATGATTTGTTTGTACAAGTAGAGTCTTCCACTGCTTTTGTTGACAGGTTTTATGTGTTTGTGTGTTTGTATTTGAACTCGTCTAGATAGGTCAGTTCTTTGGAGAGGTTGATCCTGTGCTGATGATAAACCTGGTCAACACCTCTCTGTACTCCTTCAACAAGACCTATGACTACCAGTCTGTCTGCGACCCGGAGAAAAGCAGCAAGATTGCAGCAGGACCCCGCTCCGTCTATGTGGTAAGACACACACATGTTTGATTAAAAACTATATTGGTTCTTGATTCATTTGGAATATTGGGAATATTAGGTTTTAGGGTGGCTTGTTCATTCGTCCCATTCTATGAAGGCGTTGGCACGAATATCCTTTCGGACCAAAGTATGAACGTGACAACTGTTTTACTTTTCGGTCATAACTTAAATACAATCACTCATCAAGTCTATCACACAAATGTTGGAAAAGGTCAAATGAGGAGGTAATGACAATTTGGACAGACATCGATGTAACCTGAAACTTGACTGGTAATTCTAGGTATTTCTTGTTTCATGAAAGTGATACAAAATGTAAAAAGAAAATTCCTTGTCAGCTTTATTTTGGATTTTACTCTACGGTATATGACTCTCTTTTTTCCCCCTTCTTCAGCCTACCATTGCAGACATGCTCAGTATTGGCTGGTGGGCCTCCAGTGCTGCCTGGTGAGTGTACAGTTTATGTTTCTGTGTTTTTGTTTTTCCACTTTTTGTATTGCTTGCGAGTGGGAGCACATTTGTACTTTGGGGTAGGAATTTAAATGAGAAAGAGATGTATGTTGTTGAGGGATGAGGCTGACCGGTAAGTGAAGGGCAAGAGCAGTTACACAACAATACACTGATATTTCTATGACTGTCCAATTGCAATATACACAACTTTTAAAATCTAATGACTGACACATCGCTTGACATTTAGATCACCAATGACTCAAACACTCTAAAAGTGTTTGTTGTTCAATGTAATATAAATTATAGATGGCATCTGTGTGTGACTCATTTTGTTATTTTCCTTCTCTGTGTCTAGGTCGATACTTCAGCAGCTCTTCTTTGGTCTCATGTTCCCTAACCTTCTAGAAGCAGGTAAGCAACAAAAGCTAGTACATCAAAACATAACTGTACTGTAAGCCATATTGAGATGACAAAGCAATATTTGCAACCTCTTTCTAAATGTGATGGATTATCCCACCTTTCTCTCAATAAATCTTTTGTAGTGTTTGTTTTTATAAAAAATGTCCCCTTGTTTTTAGCGGAGTCACCGGATGACGACATACCAGATGCAATGTTTAAGGAAAGCTGCATCACAGAGCAGACTCAGTACTTCTTTGACAATGAGGAAAGATCCTACTCAGGTGTACTGGACTGTGGGAACTGCTCCAGGTATGTGGTTCTATTGTCATACGTGCAAAATGTACATGTGCTCCTATTTGAATGACTATATCCGCTCATGCATTACATGGGATTCTTTATTTTAGATTTGTTCCCCTTTTACTCTATCTTCTTCCTGGACATCCTTCTGTTTATGGGTGTGCAGGGATGGGTCCAGGATAGTGTTAGTTTCCTGGCTTCTCTCTGTTTTCCAGCCTGATTTCAGGCAGCTGTTTTCTGGTGAGTTTTGATCAGATGCATATTACCTTGATCTGTCAGTGTCCGAAACTGCAGAGGGAAGCACAAAAGCTCTTTTATCTGTGTTTCTTCCTTCGCTCCCTGGATATACTTCAAACTCACTAATACACACATTCACGGACCACTGCACATCCCCTTTGCTCTAACCTCCTTTCTGTGTCAATTTGGGCTGTGGGAGGGAGTTAAATATGGCTGTAATTACTGGGTGTTTTGAATCCCACGTGTCTGCTGCTTTACCCTCCAATGTTAACGACTGTAGACACAGAAACTGCCATAAAAAGCCAATCCCCAGACGAGAGAAGAGGTTTAGCTTTGTAATTGTGTGCCCAACTGCACACATACCTGTCTGTATAAAGCATATTCTATACACTCTATATGCAAATGCAGTATATTGTACAGAATATCTCTTTACATTTGAAGCTGCGTGATATCCTTTCAGCACAGCTAGATTACTGAATAAATACTCTATGCACTGTTTACCACTATGAATGTCTTTCTTTCTAGGATGTATCGTGCTGAGAAGCTGCCAAACACCAACCTAGTGTTCCTGATCACTGATGCCAAGGCAACGTGTTTGTCCTGTGACCCCAGGCCGCTGCGACAGGCTGAACAACCCTGTATCCTTTCACTCGTAAAAATCAAACATAGAGTTACACTTCCTTTTTACTTTCCAGCCCTCCATCCATCACCCTTATGACAGGGGGGCTTTAAACTCTCAATACAAGGACGCACACCTCAGGAGTTTGCAGTGGGTCCCTGCTGAATGTTAAGGGGTGAACAGTAAACCAGATGCACGGCATATGAAAGCCTGTCTCATATTACTCACAGATTACACTTCTTTGTTTAATTCATCTGGTCTGCATGCTGCCATCAGGATGAATTAAGGTTAAGAGCTGCAATTTGTTTGTATGTATGTACAATGTGAGTATTGATATACTGTATATTTGTTCAGCGTATCTGTTTGGCAGATGTGTCGCGAACGTAGCTTCCTACTATTGTAGAAGTGCAGAGGTCATCATGAGAGATCCCCACCATGGGGTCAAAACAGCCTCAAGTTGCTACACTAATAAGGACCCCACTCAATAAATACACACATGCTGCTGTATTTTAATATATATACACACGTACATACATATGGCATGGCTTAAAGATAAAGATTAATTTGAATGTACTCGTACAAATAGTTTGTATCATTAATAATCATTTCTAGAACTGCCTTTTTGCCTTTATTGTTCTCGTAAATTGTAATAGCAGGTCAGCAAAAATCTTGGAAGAAATATCTCCAGCCAAGGTTGATGGGTTGGAAGAACATAAGGCTTTTTTGGGCAGGCAGATTATATCATCCAATAGTTGCTGTTGTAAGTGTTATCTGCGACTGGTGTAACGCTTTTTCCTGACAATTTCTGTTCAGCCGAAGGTCCCGATCCATGCGAGCTGGCTCAGAATCCCAGATACCGCAAAGGGCCTGACGTATGTTTCGACAACAATGAAAATGTAAGACACAACCACACATGTGCGTCTGTCCAGAGAACATTGCTGGAAACAGCTCCATTACTGAGCTGTTGGCTCCTGTCAGTTCTGTCTGTTTCTCATCAGTTCTCTCATCCGATTCAAAGCACTGTGCCGTCTTTCCCTCTGATCCGTTCTTGATTTATTCATTCATTTAATTATTTTATTAAAACATTTTTATTTTATGAATTTTGCATGTATATTTGACTCAACTTGTATTATTTATCTTGCTTTATATCGTCTTTTTACTCATCCTCTATCATTCTTTTTTTATGATTTTCATCCCACCGGCTGCTGCTCCTGTCTGATAGGATGAGCCCTTGTGTCCAATCAGCAGAAGTTCTTCGTTGAGCCCAATACCTCTCTTGTTGTTTCTGGTGCTGAGTTCAGGGTCAGTGACCTCACACAGCTCCATACAGATATATGAACTACTTACATTTTTACTGTCGGGTCATCCCAATGTGCCTGGTAAGGGCACATCAGGAAAAGCTTGGTTGGAATTAGGTATTTGCTGGACCTATACCTATTTTCCCAACATTCAAGCACCACCTAGTTATATTTAATAAAATAATCTAACCAATGCATGTTAACTCTGATCCACCTGAAATACTCTCTCAAACACATCAGTTATTGTACTTTTACACAATGATTCCATAAGTTTATAGGTTTTGTGTTACATTAACAATTTTTCATACACATTTAAAAACAGTGAGAAAGAATTTGACAACTAGAATGAACTAAATACCACATTTTAAGTACAAACAGTTGTGTATGATACTGTTTTTATTTGTGGCGTGCCTATCTCCCTAACAGACTGCTACATCTTGCTTTGGCATCTTTTTTTGTTGTTTTTTCCCCCTGTTTTTTCCACCAACAGATGGCAAGCAGATTGTATCTTGGCAGTTAAAAGTGTTAAACCAATTTGATATAATAGCTTCACAGCACCACTATGCAATAATAGCTTCACAAAACTATGTATAAATATTCGTATATGCAGTTTTTCTTCAGCATTGCTAAATGCTTTGTCAACCAAGTATGTAAACACATTTGGATGCATTTTGCCTCTGACTGAGATGTCTTTTAGGTTTTAAGGATTGCAATACAATGTCCAGACCTCATACAGTAGGACATGAGCTTTTGTAGAATCCCTTAATGGGAGAGATGGGAGTTCATAGTGGTTCGAGGTAAATCATTCAAACAAAGGAGCAAGGTGGATAACTTCACATCATGACCCAACTTTGAACAGTTTATAAAATGTCTTATTATTGGGGGAAGTGTGATGAGGTTGTGCTTGGACACAAAGGAAAGGGGAAAAATGGCTGAGGAAGTAAATGAAAGTATTAAAAGTAGGCCGAGTCCCTTTTCCTCCTTCCATCTGTTACTTTTGGCTCAGCTCCTTATAGGAAGACAGTTTATGACGAGGCCAGTCAATGTTGTCACAGGAGTAAACAAAGGAAGCTCCATGTGTGTTTCCTGCCCTTTGAATACAGTGGACTCCCACCTCTCTCTCCTAGGCCTTTGGCATGCAGGGACATCCTGAATACTCCCATCGAATACTACACAAAATACACTGTCAAACAAACACATGCAGCACAATCAGAATGAGGTCTCTGTAACTGCACCACAGCATTTAAATTAACAGATCATTTCGGGTAAGATGCTGTTTTCTTGTCAAGAGTTAAACGAGAGAATGATTTTCTAGTAGATGTCAAGCTACCATTAGCAGGCAGTTAGATTAGCACAAAGACTGCAAACATAGAATCCAAACCAAATTCTGGCTCTGCACACTACCAAGGCATAGTCCTGCACATGTTCACTGTATAACCAGGGATTCCGTTTTTTACATTTCACTCATTGTAGGAAATAAACAAATGACATATGTTTATGAGTAAGCTTTTGAGGTTCTCCTAGGATGATTGTGTTTACAGAGAGCCATGCTAGCCCTGTTTCCAGTCTTTTTGCTTTGCATTTCCTGGTTCCAGCTTTATTTTTGATAACATTTGGGATGATGGATATGTGAGTGCTTTTGCTCTTCTCATATAAGTCATAAACTGCTCGTTATTGTTCGTAGAAAAGTAGTGATGATGGTGTAAGTCACAGCAGATATACTGGATAAAGTAGAAGACGGTTGATCTGATTGATTGACAACTGCTTTATCCAACAGGAAGATGATTCTGATTGTGGAGGAGGGACCAGCCTGAGTCCATGTCTTTGGCAAATGCTTGGACTCCAACTACTGATGATGTGGCTCATCACAGCTTTACAAAACTCATGACCCCTACACACACACACACATCATTATCTCATCCCACACAAGGCCAGGAGACACTCCAGTTATGCCATGCAGGATGTATGCAGAAAAGTTGCAACAAGACATTATGCTTTATGATGACCGTATCATTTTTTCAATGCCAAAGGGTGCTCAATTGTTTCCTCCTTGTCATTTACAAAAATAGAGACACATATACTGTGCTCAGCTGCATTCATTTCCATGATATACTCCATAATCCTCTCTTATGGTGCAAGAGTAAGAGCTAACCAAACCCTTTAATTCTGCCTCTTTAGTTTCTTTGATTTATTTTGCGGAGGTTGAAGAGTCCCACTATGCCAACTAAATATCCTTCAAAGACTGTATGTTCACTGACAGCGTTGATTTGTGTCGTTGTCAATATTGTTTGTTGCTTATTTATTGCGTATGAATCATAATGCTGTAATGATGATTATTTTAGGCCACCAGTGCAACTATATTCCCTTTTTGTTTAAGTGTTTTGAAATGTACTGTACTGATATATTTATGAAGTTGGGATTTTTTATAATCAAAATCAAATAGCGTTACATGACTAACTAGGTGTTGTATTGTAGCAGCATGTGCTCAGTACAGAGCTAAAGACAACACCAGTCCTCTGACACCAAAGCTCCACACAGTACCAAGGATCACAGATACACTATACCGACTACAGAGAATCTGATTATTAGTATTCAAGTTATGACGTTAGATAGATATCTATACCTCACTGAGATGAAGTGAGATCATGTGAATCCAAATATATTACAATTGAAAATGTGTTTGTCCTTGGTCTGACAGCTTTGGTTGTCTTCAATTTGAACACATCAAATTCCCAGTGCCTACATAGTAGCTCAATCAGTGTGTTACTGAATGAAACAATGAATCAGAGTTGTATTATCACCATGTAGGCTTTTATGCTAATGCTGCTGCAGTTGAGTAGAAAATGGTAGCCCTTGGAGTAAAATGTTGTGGAATGGGCCACATCAGCTGCAGTTGTTATAATTGATGTGGCCCGGGCAGCAGCAGAAACAAGCAGGGATTTTGATTAAAGAAAGCGATTTAATTTTCCTTCATGTTCAAAACAAACCTAAACCAGACTCGAGCCTCACTTTCCAAAACCTCTCTTTATTAGGCCTGTTCTGTTCCCTTTCTGGATCACATGACTCAGGAGCCAAAATGAATTGTGAATGAGATCAGCATATCGAAATGACTGTTTCCTTGTTTCCTTCTCCTTGCTGTTTTCCTCCCTATGCTTGTTTCCTCTTTGTTTTGCTCTATAAGTGCTGTGAAGCAGACGCTAAAGGCTCGGTGTTGAAATGCTGCAATGTCATGGGATGAGCTTGTTCTGTGTTTGAACGCTGTCTTTGCCTATGATCAGCATCAGGGCCTGTTGGAGAGAACTTAGAGAATACACTACTCCCAGTGGTAATTTTTACATTGCCTCACATTACCATACAGCATTAAGATCAAACTCAAGTTTTCTTTTTTCATTGTAGCTATTTAAAAAATGAAAGTAGAGTTCTCTCCACCTAGCCTTCATGCTGACCCTGTTGAGTGTTCAGGTTATGCCGGTCTATCAAAGTTACGTGTTGACATGTGTTTTACCCCGGGGATCCCGTGTCTATGTGCAGGCATGTGCGTGTCCCTCCAATATCTGATTGTGCTTTAATACTGTACATGAATTAATCTTTTTGTGGAACTTGACTAGCCTGAATAACTTTTGTATACATTTGTACACTTATACTATTTACTGTAAAAAAGAGAAAATGAAAGTAAAGAAAAATGTTTATAATATGGTGTTGATTATTGTGCAAATATAATATATTCACAATAAAAGTGTTGTATTGTAATGACCTGAGGTGCCTTTTTTTATTGTCACATCTGGCCAGTTGCTTTGGCTCTACTCGGACCAGACCGAACATGTCATAGTTCCTGGAAGAAGAAACATCTGCTGAAAAGGGAAGTGCATCCGCATCTGTGTTTCACTGTCTGTGTTTGTGTACGAAGCAAATGTTGGTAATTGCTACTTTGCCAAAAAGTCCTTTTATAATTAATAATTTTACAGCGGAGACATATCAAATAATTGCAAGAAATTAGGATTAGGTGTTACTTAATAAGAGGCGGAAAAGTAGTGTTTTTCTACCATGTTTGTTCAAAAATTTAAAATCTGTTTAACGTCAGACCAAACTAGGCATCACTGACGTGAGTGATTTGTTGTTAGGAGTTGTACAAATTGTGATATATTGCAGGCGTACAGTAACAAACAGTGACAACATGGTGCACTGACACACCATAGGGTACACTTCGACATGGCTCAAGGTAGATGAGAAGTTAAACCAATGTCTGTCAGCAATAACAAGATTCTTAGTAGGGTTACAACAGTAAGGAACATTTTCAGTCAGGTAATACAATTGTGACAATACTAGTGTTACTGATTATACTGAAAAAAGTACAAACTAAAAGTAATTTGGCGATGAAACTGAGAGTGCTTACTTAAGCAATCATACTCCAGCACAGGCGTACGGACCGAGGCGCCGCGTACCAATAATGACGTTCAAGAACGGCCTCAAGTGTATGATTGCGATTCTATTACACAAACTATCATTGTAATCAACAATATCGTAAAATAATTTCATAACGTGGGCTAATATTCTCCCAAACCTACACTTTCTGCTTGAGTTAATCTCCGTCAGAAAGTAATTCCTAGAAAGTAGTTCCCATGGTAACGATAGCCTTTTTTCCAACGCACTCAACTCGTCATTTGAAACAGCCGCAAATCTTTCGTTGGTTTTGTGGTCTGTGTCCATGTCCAACCATTCATAAATACTGAGGCCCCCCAACAAATCAAAATTTACTTTAAAATCTGACATTTTGTAGCTACCGATTTCCAACGAGAGACAATGTATAACAGTGTAACGGCTGTGTGTCGCTAAACGTCACTATGGAAACCACACAATGTAGGCTCATGGAAGTAATTTCGGTAGGCCAGTGGCGTGTGTAGGCCACTGGATACTTTGTGATTAGGCACGTTCTATTTGATCGTTGTTTGATCGTGGAATCAAACACGCCTATTGACCAATCAGAGAGCTTGCTCAAACCTATGTGTTATAGAATTTGAATTCTAACGCTTGATATGTGTGTGGAGCTTTACCTGCAGGCCAGAGGTTTCCACCAGGCACCAATCAACCATCTTTTGCCAAAAGCATCAGAAAGCCAGATGCCAACACCAGAGTTCGACAGTAGTTCTTCCTTCCTACATTACAAGTGCTTTACCTGATGGTATTTGTGTTTATCTGATGGTAATTTAAGAATCAATAAGGCCATAGTATAGAGTGGAAAATATAAAGATGTTTGTTTTTCTTGGAGATGTGTCGGACTGGGAGGTCTTGGTAGGTGTGCTATATAGCAATATGTACAAGGGAGGTTGTAACAGGATACTCTTGTAAATGGGGACGAGGTCGTACCCTTTAACATGCCTGGGTTAAGAAGTTACAGACGCAGGATAAGCAGGGACAAGTTCTACATCTATTTTCAATTTGGAAAACGAAGGTCAAAACCCACAAGAGAACAAATAAATGTTTTTTTGTTGTTTAGTTCTGGGCAAGGATCCTTTTAACTGTGATAGCTTAGCATCTTTATTGCCTAGATGTGGTACCAAAGTGACTTTGCTAACTGCTTAACTGAGTCCATTCCGCACATGCAACTGCTTTCCTTTTTTCTGTTCTAATTTATTTGAGTATTTTTACTTTATTAGATTGTTGACAGTTACATATTACCAAAGTTTTGGTAAGAGAGCAAAAGGCAGTGAAATGCAATAAAACTTGCAGGCCAGAATCAAACTGTGGTATTACAGTTAAGGTATGTGGGTTAGACCGCTGGCCAACCACAAAACAAGTCCAGGTGGACCACAGATGGAAATGAGCTATTAGCTATAATCTGGCATATTGCATCTCTTCTCTTTGCTGAGATTAATGTTTTTGTATGCATGGTCCTTCTATAAATAAATAGATAAAAAAAAATTAAAAAAATGGTTTTAACTATGGATTAAACTGTTCGTTTTGGAAAGATAAAAGAGTCAAACATTAATATAATTACATTATCTGTCTGTTAAACATTTTATTGTCTAATTTAACTTTGGCATGCTATTCTTGTAGCAATGATGTGCACATGTAGATTTACAACTCAGATATTAGTATGGTTCCCCCTTGTTTATGCATCCAAATAAATGGTTTGGATAACAGGGCTAAATTTGAGACTTGCTTAAAACGGAAAACTCCATCCTGACTGGTTCTTTCCTATCAAGATGTTGATGCAATTGTTCTGGTATTGTGGTAATGTCAAACAGAACAATGATTCATACAATATACGCATTTACATTTGAGTGAAAGGCCTTTTCTTCTTTGTTTTAACTTCGTTTTTCTGCCCATCCGTTATTCTTTTTACCATTATCCAACAATTCCATAAAGCAATTCACCCAGACTAAAGCACTCAAAGCTGGAACTGTGTGACTAACTTTAAGAGGCTTTCTTTTATTTTGTTTCACTAATTGCAGGAAGTAACACATAAGATTAACAATGCATCAACAACATGAACCGTGACTGGACTTCCAAGGACCAGCATGTTATTGGTTAACCTCTCTGAAGTTCATTTGATAAAAATTGAACATCCTTTTGCGTAGAGTTTTACCAGCGAAGACTATTTTTGGAACAGCATTGACGCTCAATGATGTTTTGATTGCACCATTAGAGCTACATTTAGTCCCGACACCGTCAGCAGCCTCCGGGTCATGACAGGCCCAGGGCAATCAACCCAAGTGAGAATAAACTTCCCTCAATCTGGTAACAATAATGTGGTGTGTTTTTAATTGGCACCATTTGTTTTTTTCTAATAGGGAAAAAAGTGTACACTTCCTGTAAGCAGTAACAGAAAGGTCAACAGCGTTTTCCATCACCATAAAACACAGTCCAGGGAAGGGCATTAGGGGCACTGAGGTTTCGTTCTACTGTAGCTCCCGTAATGAAAGCTAAACCAATGTAAGTGACCACCAACTCACTCATACTGTATATTCCCGTATGAGACACATGCTTTCCCTTTTATCAAAGGGTATTATAAATCGTTTTGCTGCTAACTATTATGTAACTCTAAATGGATTTCGTTTGCTGCAAAAGGAAAATACAGATAACATCCAAGTTTTTCTTTATCACAGAAAAAGATCCTGAACACGCTTTAGATTTTTTCCTGTGATTGTTCACATTTGGCACCTGTTCCTTCAAAACCCCACTAAATCTGGCAACAACATTAGCCAAAGTAAGTCTTAAAATATTATGTGTAAAAGGAAGACAACAATTGGTGTTAGACAAACTGAGGGTTGGAAAGAACACCAACAGAGGCTTGGCAGGCATGGATGATCAGGAAATGCCACAGGCTTTTCCAAACCCATAAACATGACTACCTTGGTTTTTCTCCCCCTTCGTCTTTCAGATTGTAAGCAGGCTGTGCTGTGTCTGAATGCTTGGTGTGATTGGCAGGCGTAACATTAGAAAACTCTGTCCAGGTGAACAGCCTCAACGCGACACATTCCATTCCAGCGCAGATTGGAGATTGATTTGTGGATTTTCTCTGTGTTTAGAGTGGGGCCTCACATACATTAACTGGTAACATGAGGTGTTAGATTTGTGGGGGGCACGCACATTCAGCAAGGTTAAAGCGTGTATGTCATTCTCTTGCTTGCAAATGCTCAGGTTTTCGGATAATCATCTTTATAAATACATTTAGGTTTGTTGCTCTGATGAAATTAGACAACTAGGTTGCCATTTGTTGTAGACCCTTACAACTTCCTCTGATGATAAAATAATATTAACCAGAATAGCAACTACATCAATTAGACATGTTTAAGGCAGAGCTAAAATAATGTAGAGTAGACTCTTTGTTAAACAGATAATTTGGAAGAATCTCCATTATCGGTCAAACATGTCAACCAAAGTAATATTTTCCCAATGTGCACTGTTAATAAACAGTTAGAATTAATACTTAATAAAAGGTGCGGATGGGAATGTCCTTATCTTTGCAGGTGTTTGGTCAGTATTGGACAAGTTGAAACTTTGACCTGATGATGGTGCTAGATGAAGGTGAGAAGATCTCTAAAGTTATTGGGAAGCTTCCTCTGGGGATAAAATGTCCCATCATTTCCCCAGTCCAGTAGGTGTAAAGATATTTCACGAACAATAATCATCATGTTTCATTGCAGGACAAGATAAAGGGGGAGTAAGATATTCCTATAGCCAAAGGGAATTTAGGCAATGAGTTTCTTGAAAAGTTTTTCTTAAAGCATCATCACTGATTATTAAAGTATTTAAAATATTGATTCACTTAAATATAATTATAATAATAATGATGATAATAAATATAATATTAAAATATAAGATATTGCTTGACAGCTGGTTCTGGTTGATTTATTTAGTATTGAGGACATTTAGTATGTCTCATAAAGAAGAAATTAAAATATAATTATAAACTAGATTATGATGTAATCACAAAGAGACCAAACATGGGCCAAAACAAGTTCTTGTTTGTTTGTTTTGTCTTCAAGTCATACAGAAATATGCTTACAAGAAAAAGATAAACATGTTAGATCAAGAGAGAAGGGGGGGAGTTTGTGGTTGTAGACACTTTGATGAGTGTCGTGCTTCTCGCATCTTTGTTGTGCTGGCCTTCCATTAAGAGTGAGTAAACTGGTAAAACTATTGCAGCTGGCTCCTAAAGACCCCACAGAACATGTTTGTGTGTTTCATGCTTCAAGTTACCTGAGTGCGTGTCTGGCGAATCACTCAGGTGGGCCCTGAAGACCCAGACTGCACGCTGCCGCTCGCCCATGCTATGTTCATCATCAACATGTTAATTACTCGTATGAGGTCTGGCACAGACACATGTGGGATGAAATATACCTGCTGCCCCAGAGCAGCTTTTTTCCCTCTCTGTTCTTTAATCTTACCGACCACCCCCCCTCCCCTGAGTGTCTCCCCTTCTGCATGAGTCATGCGGGGTAAATTAGCCGTAAGCAGCAGACAAGACAAGCTGAAGGTTAGCAGATGTGTAAGAAATGAGCAAACACAGGTTTAATCACTATTTTAAGACCTGCTCTCCCTTTTCTCCTTGTCCTCTTGTAATATTTAATTGTATCATCTCGCGTCCAAGTGGTGTTTATTACTTTGTTGTGATAGATGTTGGAATTTTGGATAGTATTTAGATCTGCAAGTTGCATTTTAAACACTTTTTAAATAACTTTGATGGTTACATGGATTTTATGAAGATACATTAATTGTGTGTGGTGAATGACACGTTTTATTTTAAGTAATTCTAATTAACTCCAAGTATTTATGAACAGGTCTAAGGGGAGTAAAGTTATCACTGTGTCCAGGACTGTGGTTACACAAATACATATTTTGTATGTGAAAGCAAGACAATAGCACAAAATAGCACTTCCTCTAAAAAATTGCTTATGTACAGTATAGGTAACATGAGCTATTTGAGTAGTTTCTCCGCATTCAGTGTTGAGTGACTGACATGGACTGTCAAAGTGCCGGCACAATAGAGGGCGTGTAGGATGTTGATGTGTTTGTGTGAAACATGTAATGTGTTCCATGCTAAAGGATGTGTCATTTAAACAGTTATGGCTTGAGTGGATATACAAACTCACGAGGCCATTTTGATGGTGAATTGTTCCAAGGTTGTGTCTCAAACGTTCACATCAACTCCCATAAACACAGGAGGGGGTACAAACAAAAGGCTGAATGAGGACGATGCAATGTGAACTCAATCTGTCGAGTTTAAATGTTTAGTGCGTCTTTAGACTTAATATCTCATTGTAATACTTTTCTTATTAACCTTTATGAGTTTAAAATGCTGTCAA
Source organism: Notothenia rossii (assembly GCF_949606895.1). Classification (NCBI taxonomy): domain Eukaryota; kingdom Metazoa; phylum Chordata; class Actinopteri; order Perciformes; family Nototheniidae; genus Notothenia; species Notothenia rossii. The sequence goes on from NC_136903.1 coordinate 18,998,993, forward strand.
ATAAGAAACTGACTGCAACTCAAAATATTCTAAATTTGAGGTTTGCTGCTAACTATTCTCCTGTGAAATTTAAATGATTTAGCAAAAAATAAATACACATATATAATTATATAAATAGATATAATTTCCAAGACACTTCATTGTACATATGACTTAGTTGAAATTTGATTCAACATGGTCTTGAGTCATGAGTATAGCTTTTTATGTTTGATGGAGACTTTCAGTACATCAATGACAAGCAGTGGTTCTCTGTTCTCTGAGTGAGGGAAACTCTTTGGCATATTGAGTGCTTTCCTGATATCTGCTATGGTCCTTTGTTCCTCTTTAATACTATTTATAGAAATGTGTTGGTGACTCATTCTGCTAATGTGCATTGTAATGCACTGATGTTTTAAAACTCAAGTTTCTCATTACCGTCTGGTGCCCACAGCCTTTTTTCAATGTTGCAATTTTATAAATCAAATAGAAATGTGACGTGAATGCACTCCACAGGGCTCAATGAAAAGAAAAGTCTGGTTTTGCACATGTTTAATCCGAGAAGCCATATTTTTGAACTGCTTGTGTGGACAGATTGTGCTTGTGCGTGGTTTATTTGTGTTACCCGTAACTGTCGGCAGATCTCAATTACGAGCAGTGACTACAATCGCTTGCACTGACAACAGGAAGTGTGTGTTTGTTTAAAGGAGGATCTCTTGACAGTGTATCTGTGTTTACAGCTTCTAGGCCCACGACTGTCATCACTACCCCCAACACACACAAAGGCACACACACACACACACACACACACACACACACACACACACACACACACACACACACACACACACACACACACACACACACACACACACACACACACACACACACACACACACACACACACACACACACACATACACACACACACACACACACACACACACACACACACACACACACACACACACACACACACACACACACACACACACACACACACACACACAAAAACACTGCCCCCTCCAGCACACACACACAACCCCAACATTTTTCTAATTATAGTAAAATACCTGGGCCACCTCCCTTCTGCACTCCTACACTTCCTCAATCGGAGTCCCTTTCTACTTCCTTATCTGTTGCTGTCTCTCTCAAACTATCCCCATGTCTGTCCCCTATCCCTCTCATTCATTCTTTTAATTTCCAACCTACCCTTTACACAAGGACATATAGCTAAACTCTGAAAAAGAGGCTGGAACGATAAAAGGTCACAATGAGGTCCAAGTAATTTGCTGCAGATGAAAACTCACATGGACATGTACCTACACGCACATGCATGGAGATATAACAGTATACAACACTTGACTCACACAATGCACACACAAACTTCTGCAGGATGTCTATTTATACTCCGCACACTCCACAAATATGCCCTCAGACAGCCCGGCCTTCAGCACACTGCTTTGTATTGGGCCTCTCTGCTACAGTCCATCCATTTTACTCCCATTGCTCTTCATCTACGCTATCTCAGTATCAGCTTCTTGGTTCTCCATATCATCTCCATCTCCCACTGAACTTCCTCCCGCCATTACAGATATGAAGTTTCTGGCAATAACAAGCCACAGATGTGAGGAGTCTCGAATGGTGACGGCGTTCTCATGAGTGAGCAGTGGGCTACCGGCTCTCTCTAATTTCCATCTTCAAGCAGAAAGCGTGGCTCTCAGACGCAGTTGAAACACCCACTGGATTCTTGTTTGGAGAGTCAGTAATAAGATTGTGGTATTGAGGGTTCAAACTGGTAAAGGTTTGAGCTCTCATCTGCTGCTGGTTATGTACGAGCATGCGTGATTGTCACAGTGACAGAAGAAAGTCCGAATTCTTGTTTGCCTGCGAGAGAGAGCGTGTGTGGTTATTTTGCACACGTAAAGGAAGGTAGAGAGAGAGAGAAAGAAAAAGAGACTTGTGCTCCGCTCCAGTGAAAGTATCTGACTCATGGCTGATTGTTTATTATTGCGAGTGACTGTGGTCCTCTCAGGAAGCCGCAAGAGCATTACTCATTGAACCAGAGAGGAGATATAGATGCAGCCTGTCTCCTCTTACATATGTATTCATCTATTCCGCTGTTTAATGAAATACCGGGAATCCCCGCAATGCAGTAACTTTTTAATCTGAGCCAGGATAAATAATGTGATTTCTATTTACTGCGCTCCCCACCGGACTGTCACTCGAGGAGAGTAGTTTTGCTCTGTGCCTGCCGCATCAGAGATGTTTAGAGAAATGTTATGGCCAGCTAAGTGTCACATCTCCTATCTCATGCTGTCATCGCTGGAAATAGAGATGACACTCAGGAGATGGATTGGGATGTCTTGTCCTCAGCCACCCCCCACCACTAACTTGAGTAACTTCACTTCTTATCTGACAAGGGGGAAGAAGGAAAGTATAGCATAAACAACCCCAAACAGACTCCCCCCTCCTCTTTTACATCCCTTGTTTCCCGGCGCTGACAAGTGCCTGCCAATATCTGTTTCATTGTGCACACAGTGCAGCCTGGTGATCTTGGGGAACAAAAGGATGATTGAGTGGTATGCTGCTGTGTGACAGCGAGGGATGGATGGACACATAATATGTTGAATAAATACACAATTATTACTATTTTCCTCCTATTTTTGCTCATGAATTTATAGTGTGCCTCTGTCAAAATTAATTGTAAATATTCGTGTTTGATTGGATTCTTAAATCTCGTTAATTCATTGAAGAATTCAGAAGACCCCAATAAATGTATCTTTATGTGTATTCTGAGAAGGCCTTATTATCATTTAAATACAATAATAAATAATAATACATGGTAAAACTAATGCTGTTTTTTAGGACTTCCAAGTGGTTTTGAATGCTTTTAAAGACAGGAAGGGGGGGACAAAGAAAGATCCAAAGTATCATTTAATAATGTATTGGTATAGGAGGATCGATTGATGGCACATGTTAACTCACAATAGCCTCTGATACACAGTGACATAAATGTGATTTACTGATAAGGGTATCAACATTGACATATCGCTGAAGTTTATTTATGTCACAATCAGGCCACTAAAGAACACTTCTTTGAAAAAGAAAGAGAGAAACAAAAGGCGAAAATATAAAGTCATACACACGCGCGGAGAGGGGGGAGGAAGGGAGGGAAGGAGGCGAGGAAGTACTTAGAGAGGAGACGCATCATCTGTGCAGTGGCAGAAGCAACATCTCCTAGTTGCAGTCCGACAGCACAGCAAGCAGCATATTCCATTTTTATTTTCTGAAACGGTTCTTCTGTGACGCGACGATGTGGATTTACAAGCTCATGTTCGGACTCTTCGTCATTTCTTGTTCTGGTAAGTTTTGACTCAACCGTTCTGCTCCGTAACGTCTGCCACTGGCTGGAGCTGGTGCCAGAACACGTTGCTTTACGCTCTGTGCGAAAGGACTGTCAAACTTGTGGGAGGCTTTAAAATTACTTTATCATGTTCGGCTGTGTACTACATACCATCGCTATCAGGCACTTGGTTAGTTTAAGTGACTCTTAGCCTTGAGAACATTTATTTAATTGGCCATTCCTGGAAGAATTATGAAAGTGATGTCTTCATTATTCCTGAGTAGCAGGGCTTTTTAAATCTCAACTCTTGCCGAGTGAACGTAATGCAACCATGCACTCGGTGCCAACGCGCACCGCATGGACGCGTTAATAATATGAATTTTATATGAATGGATCACAAGATTAAACGTTCTACGTCAAGTGAGTAGAAACAACCCACTTTCTTACGACCCGTCTTTAAGTCATCCTGTAGTGCGATTTTGCAGCCCAGTGCTCATAGGCACTCAGGCAGAGAAACTGCTGAGACAGTGAACTCTGCTACCCTCAGAACACCCAATACTGAGTCTGAAACAGCAGCTCTGGGGTTGTTTATGACACGTGATTCCAAGAACCGATGTGCACTTTTCCAACAGAAACCCCACTTTGTTTATGTTATGTTATTGTTGGTGTTATTCAAAGGTATTAGATCAAGTGAAGTGCATGTAGGCAGAACTTTAAGGTATGTAAGAGGAGGATAAAGTCGTTTTCTGACTAAATGTAAATGTCTTGCTAGTTCTCTGATTTGCAGAGTTGCAGGGATCTGCCAATAACTTGGGCAACACACAGATATATAAAATTGAGTGTTTATGTGTGTCTATGAGTCTGTTAATTTATAACAGTTATATCAGTCTAATTGACACATTGCATGCTCTTGCACAATGTTCTCAGTCTAAATGCAATAATTAGCAGATTATCCATGATGTCTCCCAGACCAAAGAGAAGTGTTTTCTATTATGCATGTCTATTCATCAATTATTAGTATTAGCACTTTCAATGTAAAACTCAATTCAGTGTTTATTTTCTCATATTATCTAATAGTCCTAATAAAAGTAAAACATCAATAAAGTATGGAGACTGTCTTGTTGTAATGATGAGTTCAGTATGTTATTGTCATCAGGCCATAGGGTTTATGATGGCAGACTAGTTGTACATGCTGCTGACATGTTATGTAACTGTGTTAAGAGGGCAGAAGAAACGCTCTCCAGGACTACCAGAAGACAGATGGTTTGCGACTGGTTGTCGAGTCTCCGGATTCCTCCCACCTGACCAAAAGCAAGAAAATAAGCATGGCAAAGTGTGCCAAAGCCTGTAGCCGTAACAAAAGATTACCTTTCAGCTGCAGGTATGTCTACACTCTCAGAACATATTTAATGTAGTCTCCAACACTGTGAATGAATGGCTTTCAGTGCAAAGAGAGTTAAGTGGCACTAATGTTCCTCAATTACATGTTCCACATGTAAAATCCATTTGTTGTCCTTCTTGTTAAGCAGTCAATCTAACTGCTCTGTAACAGCTGTGTTAACTGCCCTGACTTGATGTACTTCACTCTTTCTCTGTTCTCTGTCCCTCCTTTCCTTTCCTTATTCTCCAGAGCGTTCCTCTATGATCATAAAAACAGGAAATGCCAGTGGCTGCCGTTCGACAGGAACTCACCAGGAGTTCAGAGCCAACAGGACTTCAACTACCAACTGTATCAAAAGAAAGGTGAAATATATTGTTACATCTTTATTCTCAATCAGCTGAAACTAAAGTGCTGCTGTTACAATTCCATCAGAAAGTAAATATTTCTGCCACTTGAAATTAGCAGCATTGCTTCAATGTACTCCATGTTGTGTTAACGAAACATTTTAAACCATGTGAATACCTATTTTGAGTGATTTCTTAAATTGCAATTCCTTAAGAGAGCATGTGAAGGAAGGGCAAGGAGTCAGGACCATTGTTGTGTTTATTGTGTCGCAAAATATTATGGTTCATTTTCTGTCATTAAGTTTGTGTAAATGCTGGAAACCCCCATCTCACTTCTCTCTGACTGACCACAACAGTGAACATACAAGCTGTGTAGACTATTTGAATGGATCCAAGCGTTTTGCAGAAGATTAGGAAAACAGATTTGGCTTTTGGCATTGCTGTGTCCTTGTTAAGCTGAGCATTATAGCTGAACATCTTCTGTCCGTTTTCCTCATCATCCATACTGGCTCTGCGTACACAACACTGGGATCAGATTGTTGGCTCATCTCACTAACTCACTGTCTTTCTGTCATCTTGTCTTTCTGTCTCCATCTCGCCTCCTCTCTCTTTCTGACTCTCGTTCAGACTATGTGAGGGAGTGCATTGTGGGTACAGGTCAGAGCTACAGGGGACGGAGGTCGGTGACAGTGAGCGGGATCCTGTGCCAAGCCTGGGCCTCTCCTATTCCTCATGAACACAAGTAAGAATCTGACACACTTTTTACCACAATGTCAAACAAGTAGTGCTAAAGCTGCTTCTTACTGTTAGTATTGGTCAGTGATGCAATTAGCTAGTAGCCAGGGGCTAGACTGTATGTGTCTGTGTGTGTGTGTATATGAGTATGATATATTAGGGGTTGATTAGGCTCCTGGGAGCAGTCATTCATCAGAACTGACCTCATTGTAACACTTTACAAAGTCACAGATCATTTCCTGCTGCAGCCCTACTGTTTATCTAGGTGTGTGTGTGTGTGTGTGTGTGTGTGTGTGTGTGTGTGTGTGTGTGTGTGTGTGTGTGTGTGTGTGTGTGTGTGTGTGTTTGTGTGTGTGTGTGTGTGTGTTTGGATCCTATCTAATATGCAGCCTTTAGTTAAGCTTTGTGTACATCCCGCAGCCACATTTCAAGATAAAGCTCATTTTTAAATGCTCGGGCATTCTTTTTGATGCAGTGTGCCTCCCGAACGACCAGTAAAAGAATAACTACGTTTATCAATTGTCAGATATTAATATCCATCAGAGAACCTAAAAAATGAAACATACAACTCATCTTAGACCTTTATTATATTTGAACCAAATGCTACCTCCTTCCTTCTCCCCTTGTCACTCCTGGGAGGTATTAAATTACTTTGAAAGGCTTTGTAGTGAGATGTCGAATCAAAGAGGGCAGTGTACATTTGTACCTAAAGTGAACCTGCTGTATCAGTCTGCTATTAATGTCTCTGTAGATCGGGTAATTGAACCCAGCCGCTTTGTATGTTTTATCAGTCAGCTTACAGGCATGGGAAACTCTGACACACACACACACACACGCACGCACACACACATACATACACACACACACACACACACACACACACACACACACACACACACACACACACACACACACACACACACACACACACACACACACACACACACAGAACAAATTGCATTTGTATCTGTGATAGCCTTCTACTCTTCTTTGATTGTCCAGCAAACGACTTCTCATTTCTTTCCCTGTCATTCCTAATTCCACTTCAGACAACTTCAGAATGTTATCTTTTTATCGTCATGGGAAGAAATACAGCTTGACTCCAAGACTGCACAATGTCCATCTTCTCAACTGGTGACCACAGCCATATGCTAGCCTGATGTAGAAGATATGAGTCATTTGTCAGTGTGTTTACATTACATTCAGAACCAGCCTCATTCAAAACTAACATTGCTTCTACATTATAATGTTTTTTCTGTCATTATTAACATCGTGTCATCAACAGTTTGACCTTTATGCATAGCAGTCAATTATTTGTACAGTTGGTAATGTTCACTGGTCATGTTTACAGCCAGGTTTCAGCCATCAGAGATAAACTGCAGTTGTCTCATAAATGAGGAGAGGATTCTGTCAAAGCTATGTACTGTAAAGAGAAACCAAAACTGTGACCTTGAGTTTCTTTGCTCTTCATGCCAGCTGACTATTTCCCTACGTACATGTGTCTGATTGTGTAACTACGGCTCTGCTCTTCACAGATTCATGTCTAAGAAATTCAGGAAGAAGGACCTCAGGGAAAACCTCTGTCGCAACCCAGACAACTCCACCGTTGGACCATGGTGCTTTACCACAGACCCCAGCCCACACCTCAGACACCAGGAGTGTGGCATACCACAGTGTTCACAGGGTAGGCCACACACACAAAGAAACACACACTCACGTACACAAAATATGTCTATATATATCTGAGCTGACACTTATCTTAAAATAATGCCCATTCCTTGTTGCAAATTGCCCTACCAATTGAGGCTTGATTGTCTGAAATGAGTTGCTGCAAATTAAGCAATCATGTAGTTCCTTAAACTAAGCAAAGCTGGCTCTACATCTGTGTGTGAACATGTGTGGTGGGGCACAGGTTTTCTGTATTTGCTGAGACCAGCTGTAGCCGTTTCCAAGTCTGTGGTTCAGTTTAAGCTGTCCACTCTCATTCCATCAGGTCCAGGATTGGTAAACAGTTTGAACCTTAAGAGGCTGATGCTGGAATGTTAGAGGATATTAATCCCCCTGTCGTCTCCTATAGATACATTGTTAGTTATTTCATCCATCCCTGTGGCACACTTAAAAGGTAACTACTTTTTTGAGTCATAGGTCTGTAGAGGTAAAACTTGTAATGAAGGAAAAGTGCTTTCCACCGCAGCCTCTATGTTAAATCACAGAATATTACTGTCAGGCACTGATATCACGCTGAAGAAAGGCCTGATAATGACCTTATCTCATTCCTTGGGATTTGTTCTGTCAGAAGGGTTTCCTCTGCATGTATGCCACTGGATCACCTTCATAAGGAACCAGACCGAGGCTCGATAAGAGTGCGGGAATTCTTCCTGCTTTCAAACTCACATATGGTGTCCGGCTGCTTTATCAGAAGTTGAACATACCAAGATAATTACTTTTTATCTTGAAATATAGCCTTTGTTAATTCTGAAGAGAATGACATGAAATGTTTCTCCAGAAATTAGCTGGTCATAATAGGAAACATACACACAAAACATGGCGTGCACAAACAAACATACGCATGCAGTCAGTTGAAGTAAGTGTGCTCGGTCATGATAGCAGTGGACTCATAAACATCTGTTTCTAATCTGCATGCACTCTGTTGTTTACACTAGATGGTGAGTCCTAGTCACCATGCAAAACATGGTGCCTTCTAGACATCAAAGAGATAATGGGCATCATTAGTGTGACACATATTAAGTGCATCCAAACACAAGTGTACATGTGTGAACTTAAGGTAGATTTATGAAATATTTAACTGTATTCCCTTTTCTGAGTTTATTGCTTTGTCCCACTGTGTTACAACTAAAAGTATTATGATTTATTTATCTAAGGCTCTTTTTAAGTGAATTTTTAGTAGTTTGATTCTGTATTTCTCTAAGCTGTTGCTCTATGTCTTTGTGGATGTGTTTGTCTATGTATCTGCATGTGTGTGTGTGTGTGTGTGTGTGTGTGTGTGTGTGTGTGTGTGTGTGTGTGTGTGAGTGTGTGTGTGTGTGTGTGTGTGTGTGTGTGTGTGTGTATGTGTGTGTGTGTGTGTGTGTGTGTGTGTGTGTGTGTGTGTGTGTGTGTGTGTGTGTGTGTGTGTGTGTGTGTGTGTGTGTGTGTGTGTGTGTGTGTTTGTGTGTGTGTGTGTGTGTGTGTGTCTGTGTGTGTGTGTGTGTGTGTGTGTGTGTGTGTGTGTGTGTGTGTGTGTGTGTGTGTGTGTGTGTGTGTGTGTGTAGTAGAATGTATGCACTGTAATGGGGAAGATTACAGAGGACCCATGGACCACACAGAGAGTGGAAAGGAATGCCAGCGCTGGGACCTGGATGATCCGCACAAACACCTGCACCACCCCAAGAGGTAACACACACACACACACAAACACACACACACACACACACACACACACACACACACACACACACACACACACACACACACACACACACACACGCACGCACGCACGCACACACACACACACACACACACACACACACACACACACACACACACACACACACACACACACACACACACACACACACACACACACACAGTATCACTCAGCATTACACTAAATCGTACATGCTCCATCAAGCTTAAGCCCACACACATGGACACACATAATTTAAATGCACAAAGCATGAGAATACTTTATGTAGTAATAATTTCACGCAATCATTTAAGAATAATAATGATTTACAGTCTGCCAGAGTGCCTTTCCATGAATGAATGCCAGCAGAATCCAGTGTGTAATTGTGTGTTTTTAGCAGCAATGATCTGGAAAAACTCTTGACTCCCACTTTATTGGCCCAAATTAGTTGAAACTTTTAAAAGATTTGAAAACAGACTTGTGTCTAGCAGTAATAATAATGATACGGTATTATACATATCTTAGGGATCACCAGGTTTCCGGCTGTATTAGTATTCCTGACTGTCCTTGGTTGTCTAGGCGTGTCTGCTTTCTGTGTCAGGAGAGTGTTCCAGCTAGTCACATGGCAGGTGGTCTGGATAAGTGTGGACTCGTTAACACATCCTTAATCATCCCAGTGTTTGTGTAAACCAGGTCCCAGACTGCTCATAGCACTCACATAATGAGTGGGTCCCATAGCCTGATACAGCACGCCTGGAGGCTGTAGGCCTGAAGGGACGTGGGACTGTGGGATGAATTACTGTAGAACACCTGTACTGGTGCAACCTATTATCTTCAACTATCCCCTGAGCTCAGAACAGATTTACAGATGGAGTCCTCTCACCGTTCCAGCTATTAATGCTTCCGTTGCGTGCAACACTTTTGTGAATTGTCTCACCACTTCTATTCTGTTCTCCCAAGAATTGGAAGGAAAATGGAAATATGATTTCCCTTTCAGGCACCTCTGGGCTTTGAGAAACGTGACACATACTCAACTTCAAGTCAGAGATTTGTGGTCCAAGTAACAGTTTGATGGTTGTTTTGTTCAATGGGCTTCACTCTTATATCGCTATTGTCTATACATAATCATTTTTTCCTGCATGTTTTGCATTAGGTACCCTGACAAGGGCCTGGATGATAACTACTGTAGGAACCCAGACGGACGCCACAGACCCTGGTGCTTTACCACAGATCCAAACACACCCTGGGAGTACTGCAACATCAAAGTTTGTGGTAGGCATGCATTTGTGTTTGTTTGTGCGTGGTTGAGATGTCATGCATGTTAAGTACAAGTCTATGTATGTCTGTGCGTGGGTGTGTTTTTTACAGGCTCACGAAGTGTGACTGACGGCACCAGTATTTACAACTTCCTGTACCTTTCATTTGACCACTCCTCTCCCACTCACTTGCTGATACTAAGGAAAATACACACACACACACACACACACACACACACACACACACACACACACACACACACACACACACACACACATACACACACACACACACACACACACACACACACACACACACACACACACAATTCCCCTCTTTAGTTTGGCTCTCTGTTATGTCTTCTCTAATAGCCAAAGTGTTTATTTTTCCCCTGCACCACTGGACTGCTGTTTATTGTTCTATGCCAGCTCTTATGTGCGTTGGTCTAACTGCTCTGCTCAGTTACTGCTTCACATTAACCTCCTGTTACACACACAGACACAACACCAGGGTCACACACACACTACAAGCAGATCGCTTTCATTACACCTTATACACTTAGGGAAAGCAGTGTGATTGATGTGTAAGAACAAGGTGTATGTGTCATATCTGGCTTCTTAATCTGGGTGTCAATGCAATGTAGCACATCAGCACATACCACATGCTCTTTGGTGACCTATGATCAGTGACGAGTGGCTGAGAAACCCTCAAGAACACAAAACAAAGAGAGCAAAGCATTGGTGTTATTGTTGGGCTCAGCTTCTTTCTCTTGGGTCTGGGACTAGTCGGTTTTTCTGCAAGAATCATCAGCAGTCCTGGCACAATGTTTACTAGATGGCACTCCTCCATGTGGACCCAGTGATTCACTATTCCCCCCTTCTTTTCCCTCTCTAAATAGTATGTCCCCCTCCTCGATCCCTCCACCTCTCTCTGTCTCTGTCTTTCTCTGATATGGGGGTTTGTTGGGAACAGACCAAGTTTACGACCCAGTTGGTCTTAATCAAAACAAGGCAGCGAGAGCAGAGAGGAGAGAGACAAAGTGTTCTTGTGTCAAGGCCGGCTATTTTGTTTACTGTCACAACTAGTACATATCTATTTTTAGGCACATTGTATGGACACAAAATTCCTTTTTTTAGAGTCTTGAATATGAGCCACTTTACAGATTTTTGTTTACAACCACGCACAACGTTCGGGCTAATGAACCCTTGCAACTCGTGCGTAATGACCATCCCTTAAAAAAAGTAGGGCAGATAAGATTTCATGCCTTGTTCTTGCAATTTTTGGTAATTTCAGCCTCATTATATAGTGTGTTTTCTAAACTGGAAACATTTGATGTTCTGTGGAAAGCAGGTGGAAAAGAAATGTTGGCTGTTTAGATAACTACTACAACAACATGAAAATAACCAGATAAATGGTGAGAAACTTGAAAAAGAGTGTGCTTACATGGAATTTAACGACTGTTTTTTAATGTGTTTTGCAGAAGAGTGTCATGGCATGCACATGTTTGTTTTTTGGGGGATGTTGAAACACCTTGCATGTTTCACCAATAAACAACAAGGTTTAAAGTCTTAACTACTAAAATGATTACCCTATAAAACGTCTACAAGCTTTGGTTGTTTCTTAAGACCTTAATCAAACTATTTCCTTCAACTGGGTATCCACACAAGCTATGTGTTAGAAAATACGTATTACCTTGACCAAAATCACCCACCCCTCATTGTATTTATTTTTTTGCTCCCAGAAACAACTCCTACAAGTGATGTGGTGGAAACAACCGAGTGTTACCAGGGCAAAGGAGAGGGTTACAGGGGGACGGTAGACGTGTTGCCAACTGGACTCATCTGCCAACGCTGGGACTCTCAGTATCCCCATAACCACACATTCATACCTCAAGCCTACCCCTGCAAGTGAGTCAGACACCATCCACTCACTCACCTACCTGCATTCACTCATATCCGAGCAGATTACAGCATGACTTTCTCTGTGTTTTCCAGGGACTTGAGAGAAAACTACTGCCGGAATCCAGACGGCCGAGAATTCCCATGGTGCTTCACTACGGACCCAAGAGTCCGCACCATGTTCTGCACCAACATCCCTCAGTGCGGCACCCGAAACAAGCCTAGCAGCGGTGAGAGACTCTACAGCTTTATTTGATGCCCAAAACAGCAAGGAGAAAGCTTATTTTACATCCCGACCAGAGAAAATGTCTATATCTTCATATATGGTGGATGAGTGCATAGGAGACCCAGCTACCACACATATTGTTTTGTAACCACGTATTCTCCGTCCCCCCGGAGCACTTTAGCCCTAAAAGACTGTGGGAAGGGCTGACCACCTCACCTCACATAACAAACTTTGACAGCAGCTCACGATCGTCAGGTCTCCCCGGACAGTGAAAGATGGAGTGGAAGGATTAGTGCTGGATGGGAGTTTTTCTGGGGTAGCAAGAGATATTCAAGTCAAAGATTTAGATCTATGGCTGAGTACACACATTTAAATTTCCCAAGAGATCTTAGGAACATTTCTTTGAAAAGAAGTCGCCTTGCATTGGGACTATAAACCCCTTCTGAGGTTGGATTGTGGTCCACCCTTGAGGGTTGAATATGTTCTCATATAGGAATGAGTTTACAGTTAGAAAGAGCTTCAAACCCTTATTTATGACCAGGGTCTTAGGGCCTCATTGTGGGCAACTTCTTTGTATTCCCAGCTCAATATAATGTAGATCCAATATTAGCTTAGAATCTGAGGGATGTTTTTATTTTTCTTCATTTAATTACCTAGTTTTTTTCCTAAAAGTTTGTTGTTCAAAAATGCTCTATGGCAAAAGGCGCTTTCACACCAGAGTACTTTTCCCCGTACTTTTCCCGTTTAGTTCCGATAGTTCCTGGGATTTTGCGTTCACACCAAAAAGAGAACTTAGTTCATGAGAACTTTTACCCCCTTTTTAGTCCCTGCTAGAGAGCAGGTACTTTCCTGGGGAGAAAAAAGTTCACATTTCTGATTGGCTGGGCGAATTGCAAACCACGCCCCGTAAAGCTCGGAAACGTTTTTTGAAGCCGCCATTGTATTTGCTGGCATTAGCATTATTAGCATTAATATTAGCCCTGCGCACCAACGGAGAGAGAATAACTTATGGCAACACAAAAAAAAAACATTGGATCGGTGGAGTGATGAGGAGGTGTCGGCGTTCTGGCGATTTACTCGGAAGGCTTCAGTAGAAGCTGCTGGGAAGCCTGTCCCCAACTCCGGGGACAGGCCGGGGACTTCGGGTGGCAGTATACGCCGTGAAATTGTTTGCGGCTTGTCAGTAAACCCAAAGCAGAAGAAGAAGAAGTGACGTCAGCGGCTTCATTTGCGTAATCTTTCCTCAGGGAATTTATTCTGGTGTGAACGCGATCGGCTCTTCGTTCCATGGGGTACTAAGTGCTCGGAACTAAGTACGGCAAAGTACTTGGTGTGAAAGCGGCTATATAGTTTATAGGTTTATAGAAGTACTGCAGAATACTTCCAATTTTGCTTTTTGTTTTTATTATATTTTTACATACACTAAGTGTGCCTGTCTCATTTAATGTCTTCTTTGTGTCCAAATACAGACTGCTATGAAGGTTTTGGAGAGAATTACCAGGAAGAACAGTCGAGGACTAGATCAAACCTGCCCTGTACTCCCTGGAGAGACCACAGCAACAGGTCAGCCCATTGGACCCTGCTTCTTTCTTACCTAATAACTTTTCCAAACTCCGTCTATGATGTAATAAACATACTTTCACCTTCAATAAACTGAGACAAGCTCCTCTTCCTAAAGAAGATATCAAGATGTCCCACAGCTGTAGTACTGTACATGTAACCCTTCAGAGAGAGTGATATGGTGTAGGTTTTTTTTTAAAGATAAATGGGATCGGAGTAATCACTGTTTTTACGAGCAGAACAATTACTATATCCATGGGTTAAAGAGCAGACATTATTGAAAAATGAAGTCTTTGTGAAACAAGTTTATGCATGAAATCATCAGCTTGCAGCAAAATGGGTCTGTGTTATCGAGAACCATGTGTGCGAACCTGAGATGCGGTGGTTAAAGCAAGGAAGCGCCCTATTATTGACCTCTAGTTACGGCTTATTGTTGTTAGCGGATCAAGTCAGGCCTCTTTTTCTCGGAGTGGAAAACGGCTCCTGCGGGTGCTGTGACTAGCCTCCGCAGCATCTCCTAATGGCTAGAGAGGTTGGAGAAGTGTTTCCCTGAAGATGACCTAACTCAGCAGGAATGACTCCAAGTGATAATTTAGCTGGGGGATATACACTTCACTTCTAACCCTTGACCCCAAAGCCCTCCTCTGCAGGAACACTTCAAAAGCCGATCAGCTCCATGGCTTGGCTCCTGCCCAGGGGTCTAAGGTCAGGGTTGATTTGGTACTCAAATATGTTTCCATTCTCCTTTACCTTTCTTAAATGTAGCATTCAAGAAATTCAAAGTGGGAAAATATGAGTTTTTTTAAACAATGATGAGAATACCCAAAAGTGGGATAAGTCTGCATGAGCAAGTATAAGATATGTGAGTATAAGTGGCTGCATACTGTCCCAGTGAGTAATCCCTTGCAAATCACCTCCCTATCGTGTCCAGAGGGACAGAGTCCACACAGCTGTTTAGTTTGACTGTCCAGATAATATCTGGCAAAATGTGTTCAGCTTTTACTAATGGTGATAAATCACCAGCAAATCCTTTTTACTTTAATCAACCGCTGGATTAAATCCTCAAAGAGAGCAAAACTAATCCTTTTGTATTTATAATTATGTTTTGGGCTTACTGAGTGTTGATGAAACATAATTTATTGTATCTTTTTCTGTGTGTCCAGTGGTGAGAGGGGCATGCTGACGGCTGGTCTGGAGGGAAACTACTGCAGGAACCCTGATAAAGACAAACATGGCCCCTGGTGTTACACCAACAACTCTGCCATTCCCTGGGACTACTGCAATGTAAAGCCATGTAAGTGCACTAGTGTACATGCAAGCTTCACACAATGACACAAGGAAACACTATGGTACTGGTAAACAATCTGAGACTGTGAAATTGAACGTTTTTCATTCGTCTTGGTCCAAGACGCATGTAGCTCGGATGTGTATTCGCTCTATCTGGTTGTATGTGCCAACACACACACACACACACACACACACACACACACACACACACACACACACACACACACACACACACACACACACACACACACACACACACACACACACACACACACACACACACACACACACACACACACACACACACACACACACACACCCTTTATTTGCAGTGTGTAGATCTGTCTACACTTGCAGGTCAGTGTGTGTCAGAGACAATTCACATCTCATAATCAGAAAGATATGGGAGGGTCCCTAACTTCTTCCACATGAACGAAGAGCAAGCGGCATCATGACTGTGTGTGTGTGTGTGTGTGTGTGTGTGTGCGTGTGTGATGATAATGTAACATTGTTGTTTACTTTCACAAAATACGATAATTGCATTTTAGAATGTATAATCTATAGGACAGTATATGCAAACATATACTAACTGTCTTATGGTCCTTTTAGAATTGTCACATTCAATCAAAGCCTTTCTGATAAAAAAATAATAGTCGTGACAAACCCTAGTGGCCAGTATGACATGTGCACCTCTTTTAAGGTTTCTCCTTATCTTGTATCTGGAAATATTCCCTGATCCCTCGTTTGTCTCGACTTCTTCCTGCAGGTGATGCTTCGCAGAACACCATTCCACTGGGTGAGTGTTTCTTTGTGTCTGTCTGTGTCGAGTGGCTCAGCTGCTGATCTGTACATGACAGCCTCCAAGGAAAGTCCTCATTTAGTCCTTTTTATGTCCAGCTATTATAGTACATAATGCAGGACATTATGTTGTCATGCTGGCATCTGTTTCCATGTGTCTGTATAAGTCGTATGTGTGTGTTTGTGTTGGACTTAATTTTTTTCACATAATAACTCAAGAACAGAGAATAAACCCTCAATCTCTTTATATGGAGCTCAAATGACACCCATGTGTCGTATGCGCATATTCAATAATTACCTTAATTGATGACCTTACAAGAATGGATGATTATGTTTTATATATACTAATGATGATTATAGCGGATCATTAAGCAGCTCAAGCACCTTTTGTATTGCAACTGTGTAAATATTATGTCATTAACTACAGTATGTCTCTGCCTGCAAATGCATAATTATGATATCAATTAGATGCATTTTATATGACATTTGGTATATCAAAATATGTCTGTGTGTCTTTCTTTCCAGGTGAGCTATCCTCTGTGGGGTGTTTTGTCCATAAAACAACCAGGATCGTGGGAGGAGGTCCGGTGGGCATATCAGACGGCAGCTGGATGGTCAGCATACAGAGAGGGTACGCCGCTGCGTTTAATATTCTTCACATTGTTCTCTACCACTGAAGAAGAACAGTAGGCCGTGCTGCTTAGACCACTTTTGAATTCAAAACAAATGTTTATTCTTTTTCTCTTTTCTTTGCGGGGAGGGTTCATATGCTATTACAGATGCACTTTTTACAGCAGTATAAGATACAATAGTAGCATTGATGCCACACATGTTTATTCAGTCAGAAGGTTCATAGATCGAGAATACATTTGAATAGAAGAAGACAACTACCTGTTGTAAAGGGAGATTTTTAATTGAAAGCCCACAATTTATTTTTTCAATCTTCTTTTTTCCAAACAATGAAAGGAAAGAGTCCGTCAAGTCACATCTCTATTAAATGGTGTTTACATTGCAACTGCTTACATAACTGTACAAACTGTTGGTCACACTAATCCCCTTTAAAGTTTGATACTGTATGTCATGTTACTCTGGAAATATATTGTATTGGTTTGTGTGTAGTATTTCACAGCTTTATTTGATTTTGAGTTTTGATATGTGCTATTTTCAGGTCGCAGCACTGGTGTGGGGGTTCATTAATACGAGAGGAATGGGTACTCACTGACAGACATTGCTTCTCCTCATGGTAACTTCAATGCACTCACTGTCTGTTTAAGTCATTTCTTTCTTTTTGCCTAAACCTTGAACTGTCAGTGCAGTTTCTTTTCTGCTCCTATGTGTTTCCACTGATTCAAGCACAAGTAACTAACTGTCTTCATTTGCTAGTGTCTGTTCCGCTTAGACTGGAGTTTGTAGAGAGCAATAAAAGTGGAATATTTTATTGAGTTTTAGCTCTTTCTTCAGTGTTCCAGACCTCAGTGAATATCGGGTGTGGCTGGGAGTCTCAGATCTTCAAGATGGTGCTCCAGACTGGTCCAGGAGACAGGAAGTGAGCATAGCTCATGTGATATGTGGTCCTGAGGGCTCCAGTTTAGCCCTCATAAGGCTGTCCAAGTAAGTATACCTCGTAAAATAATTCCCAAAAATATACTGATATACATTTTAGTGTTTGATGTTGATCATGCCTTTTTCTTTCTGTATTTTAAAAACTTACAGGCCTGCCCTTCCTGCAGACAATGTGCATACACTTCAGCTACCCGTGGCTGGGTGCTCCATCCCAGAAGGAAAAATATGTAAAATGTATGGATGGGGCGAAACGAAAGGTACTGATTTTCGCTACAGCTGTTGGTTTTACTCAGGTTTGCAATACATTGCATTTTATTGCATTTCTCCTGCAGCAGTCCTGGAATATTCAGTATATTCTGCAGAGGT